>NC_056731.1:1634852548-1634875048 GCF_019279795.1 Protopterus annectens | reverse complement strand
ACGTCTGAAATTATGGGAAGTGACTAAGAGGTAAAAACCTTTCTAACAGCCTTAATACTTTAATACAGTTAATAGAACACTGTGCAATTTATTTTATTTAGAGATAGTCAGTGCACTTTTTCCTTAGGGATAAAAGTTAATGTTTACTGAAAACATATAAGCTGTTTTTCATATTTGGGAGGGGAAGAGAGGTAAGAAAAGAACAGACGGCAATTGATGCAAGTGGGAGCACATTCTGTAGCATGTGCTTTGTCATGGGCAACCTTAGTTTTAGGTTAGATAATGCCTGTAGGTACAGCCATCAATTTGGGGCAAGTGTTCCCTTCTGGAGGGTTAAGCTTCATATTTTAAGGATATACATAGTTTTGTGTATTTGTTCTAAATTAATAGAGGATGGGAGTGTTTTGTATTTATTTATTTTTTTTGTTTGAGGGTTTTCATTGAAACAAAAAGTTTAGAAACATGTTCAAATGCAGATGAGAAGAAACAACTGTACAGAAAATCAGCCTGCCAAACAGTAGTATATGTATGTAACACAAAAGCTGGAAATACACATTAAAAAAACTGTCATGCATAATGGGGGGACAATAGATTTTATCTTAATGGCTATGCTGTCCATATTGTCCTGGAACATGAGTGACTTTACAGGTATAGATAAAAAGGAAAGAATATTGAATTTTATTAAGAAGTGAAGAATGCAAATAGCAATGCTGCAGGAGGCACATTTGTCATGAAATCAGCATGTGAATTTGGGAAAGAGAGGATTTCAGAAACAGATAAAAAGGGGAGTAATTATATTAATTGCGAGAGTGCCTCCAATAGTGATAGATGAGAAAAAAAAGACACAGATGGTAGATTTGTAATAATAAGGGGCTATTGGCAAGGAATGATTACAATGGCATATATTTATATTCCACAGAAAACTGCTCATAGGTTGATACTTTTCATAGGTTTCATAGGTTCATAGGAGATTACTAGGCTAACAGCTTAAGAGCCCTTACAAGCCTAGCCAATACAATCCAATTTTGCCCAATATATGACACCTAGGAGCAAGAGAATGGCATGGATTTATGTCTGTGCATTGAGTATCTTACAGATTGTCCCTGTCTGTAAGGGGCATAGACACTACCCCAGGTGTGAATTTGTGATTCCCCATCCATTGATCCAAACTGCACGTAAAGAGAACCAGGGAAGCACTCTGCTTAATGTGAATAGGAAGCCTGTTCCAAAGAAGGGGCAATCTCTAAGACACATTATCTGTCTCTTCAGCATGTTTTGTTTGAGTTGATTACTAAACTTAGATCCCTATGTCAGGTGACACTCATGCTGTTTGACATGCAGATGTGTAGCAGCTACATCAAGACTGAATTTGTGAATGCCTTGTAGATCAGGCATAGGTCATCCCTTAATAGTTGGCATGGGACAAAGTAAAGGTATAGGGCTTTTAGTGTATGTGCATAGTTCATGTTGTTTATACCTTGTATTTCTCTTGTGAGGAACCTCTAAGTTCACTCCAGCTGCTGTAAATGCCTAGTTAAGTACATGCTGAATGGTGCACTATACACAATTATTGGTCTAAGGAGGGCTGAGTATAGTGTAACTATAATTTCCTTGGATCTAGATGGCATAACTTTATTTATAAGTTGTGCCACATAAAAGGATTTCCTCACCACTGCAGACGTATGGTGGTCAAAGTTAAGGCTACTATCTATCTGTGTACCTAGATCTCTTACCTTGGAGTCTACTCTAAGGAGTCTTCTATTGATGTTGTAATTTGCAGGTGTATTTGACTTCCCAAAGGGTATGATAATTCATTTTTTGCATTTAGTTTTAGGCCATGGTTCTGGCACCAATCATTTGTCTGATCTAGACAATCCTGAAGGATATCTACATCATTGGGGGATTCAGTGATTGTCCCCAGCTTGCAGTCATCAGCAAACTGTTTCATCCAGAGGCCTTCCACATTTGCCTTGACTTCAGAGAAGTATATTCCAAAAGGAATGTCTCCAGTATTGGGACTTGTGGCACACCACTAGTAACTGGCTGCTTGCTGGATCTGGATTCACCTACTTTAACCACGTGTCCCGTCTGTGAGCCAGTTTGCTATCCATCTGGTGGTATAGCAATTTATGCCCAATTTTATGAGTTTACTTATAACAGCTGAGTGGAGATTTGTGTCAAATGCCTTGTCCAGGTCGAGGTAGGTGGTATGTACTGTTTTATCCTCATCCGTGACCTTAGCGACCTTCTCAAAGAAATTCACTAAATTCAGTAGGCATGACCTGCCTTTGACAAAGCCAGACTGGGTTGGGACCAGTGTTTGGAGGCCTGCTATGTCATTATCAGGTCCATCATTATTCTTTACATATAAGACTAGTTAAACTTATGGGTTTGTAATTTCCCAGTTCAGTAGACAGTCCTCCTTTATGTAGAGGGATGACTGTTGCTGTACTCCACTCTATCGGGACAAAGCCAGTCTGGAGGCTGTGGTTAAGTAGAGATCCTAACAAACCTGATAAGTTCTGATTTAAGCTGTTTAAGAGGCAACCTGGTATATTGTCAGACCCCATTGAAGCCGTGTTTTTAGCTTTAGCGAGCACAGTAGCAATCTGTTCTTTGGTAATAATTGATGGTGGAGTGGTGCAGGCTATATCTTGAGGGAGAACTGGGGATGATAGGGAGGTGACACTTGAACTGAATTTGTCAGCCAGCAGATTTGCTATGTCTTCTGGCTGGGTACAGGTGATCCCATCTACAACTAATTCTGCACATTGTTGGGTGGTGCCCCTAAGATTGTGGACATAACTGAAAAATGTCTTATGGTTATCCTTAGCTTTGGAGGCTATTTTTACCTCAAAGTCTAGTTTAGGGATTTGACTAGTTCCCTGATTCACTTAATTTGAACTAATGAGGGACTTTTGCTCTGTTGTGCACATTCCCTCTTACTTCTTGACAAGATTTTCTTTGTTTTGTTGTACAACCTATTAATACCAGGGTTCCACCAACATATATTTTTTTTGTGGTTTGACCTGGGCTTATTTCAGTTTGGTACTGCCATTGCCATGCAATTGTTTATATGGTCATACAGGGCTTTTGTGTATGCCTCTGCATAGGTTTCTGTGTTTTCCGGATTTGGGGGATCTTGGAAACTTGCTATGCCATCCCTTAATAGAGGGTAATTTACCATAGGAAAATCTTAAAGTTTTTGGGGTTAAGTGGGGGTACTAGTTTTACCTTCATTTTAAGGGAGACCACTCTGTTATCTAAGGGTGCAGCACTCTCCCATATTTGTGAGTACGAGATCTAGGATATTTATTCCCCTAATAGGAGTGCAGACTAGCTGCTCCAGGGCATTTGATTTTACAAAATTAAGAAATCTTTGGACCTGCATGTTTGTGGTCGTGTATGTCTATCAATTAATAGAGGGTAGTTAAAATTACCCATGAGTACAGTATTGGGCTGGATAGTGAGTAATTTTAGTAACTTCAGGTATGATGTATGGGTTTCCTGGTTCTTAGTGGGAGACCTGTAGCTAGCAAGAATATGCTAATGGATTTTTCCCATGGTTAGTTGGACATGGTAGCTCAAGCATGTCACATTGTTTGATGAGCCGTTGGTGTGCTTATCCTTTATGTAGATAGATATACCTCCACCTTTGCTCTTTCATGTTCAGTGGGTGGTTGGAAGATATGAAAGGCATAACAGCCATGCACTTTAAACAGCTTAAATCAGAACTTATCAGGTCCGTTAGGATCTTTACTTAACCACAGCCTCCAGACTGGCTTTGCCCCGATAGAGTGGAGCACAGCAACAGTCATCCCTCTGCATAAAGGAGGACTGTCTACTGAACTGGGAAATTAAAAACCCATAAGTTTAACTAGTCTTATATGTAAAGAATAATGATGAACCTGATAATGACATAGCAGACCTCCAAACACAGGTGCCAACCCAGTCTGGCTTTGTCAAAGGCAGGTCACGCCTACTGAATTTGGTGGATTTCTTTGAGAAAGTCACTAAGGCCACGGATGAGGATAAAACAGTACATACCACCTACACCTACTTCGACCTGACCAAGGCATTTGACATGCTGCTTTTTGTGGTTTTGAACCATATTTCAGTAACTTTGCTGACATCAGCATTCTACAGGGTGAGGAGAGCATTCAAGTAATCCACAAGAAAAAAAGTAGTAAGGCAGCTAAGTGGGTCCAAAAGGCAATCCAAAATGGAGAACAAACAAGAAAACACAGGTCCAACCATCTGAATAAATAGTTTAATAGAAGGCACAAAGTTTGCAAGCCACTAAGGACATAAGATATCTGAATGAGGGTCTAAAATTTTATAAGTGTTTTGTTGATGACACTTTTTTAATATGGCCAAGAAGTATAGTCTTTGAAAACATTTGTTGACTATATGTATCATACAACTGAATTTTTAGAATTTAAATTATCGTACTCCAGTGAGAATATTAGTTTTTTTATATAAATGTGGCAATTATTAATGGTGAATTTCAAACCTCAATACATAAGAAGAATATCCAGACCACTAGGTATGTACATAACATCAGTATGCACCCTAGACATGTTTATAATAGTGTTGCAAGGAGTCATTTTTAAGAGCCTGTAGGCTTAATACCAGTGAAAATTGTTTTATTATAGAGCTTGATACTATGACCAATGACTTATACACTAGAGGCTATGGTAAGAAAATGGTTAATAACAACAAACAGTTAGTAGCATCACAAAGAGATGGCTTTGTGAAAGTGTATATGCTAGGTAAAGATTTAACCTTTCCCCAGTATAATATGCCTGAAACAACTTGACCATTGGGGTATATTATGAAATTTAATAGACATAACTCTCAAATAAAAGCAATAATAATAAAAAAAACTTGGATATTTTAGAGTCCAACTTAGAAGTTAAGAAAATAGTGAGTGAATTTCACATTTTATATTTAAGAGGGAGAGGAATTTGAAGCAATATTCATGTTATAAAGACCTGCATGAAAATAAATGATCTATAGTGAGTAATAAGGCTACCCTCCCATGTTATAACTGTTCTTTTGTAACTATATCAATTCAAAGACTGAATTTATTCATCCTATTTCAAACATTTTTTTTTATTTTAAAACATTTGCAATGTGTAACTGAAAATGTAGTTTATCTTTCCAATTGTGAAAAATGTAGCTGTTTCTATATTGGAAAGGCTAGTCAGAAACTGAAAGAATGTATAGCCTCTCACTTAGAAATTAGGAGGAAAAATAGAAACTAATGCATTAGGTAAGCATATCTCACTTTTTGGTAATGATCATAACTTTAAATTTAGGATTCTACAAAAAGCATACTTGAATAAACGTGGAGGAGATATAGTTAATATGACAGAACTTATGGAATACAGATGGATTAATTACTTTAGAGCAGATAGGTTACTGGGTCTTAATATCAAAAACAGTGTAAAATCCCTCTTAAAAGATAGACAGACTTATGTGACTTGGGCATAAATTCATTTATTATACTTTTTTAAGTTATTACTTTGCTTTTATTTTGTCTGAACTGCTTTTATGAAAATGTGTCATGTGATTGTTAATTTGATTTTATAGGCTGGCTATTAGTGTAATTAGGAAGTTCGTATAACTACATTTGTAACACTGATGAAGAGTCCTTAGTGGCTTGAAGGCTTTCTGTTTTCTATTAAACTATTTATTCAGAATGCTGGACCTGTGTTTTTTGTTTGTTGAGAGCTTCCAAGGAGTGTGGTTTTTTGTTATGGCACCTAGCATTGAGCAGTAACACATTTAACTTGTCCTGATTAGCTTTTGTTATGTTGGAAGGGTTGTCTGTTTGGCAATGCCTAAAAAGACACTATAGGGGTGGAGAGACTGCCTTACAGATTATCTGCAAATATACAGAGCTGAGTATATTTTTTTTTGTTATAGAGTTTGTTAATTGTTGCTTAGATCTCTGTTGAAACTGTTGTCTCACTGTTCCGAGAGACTGATCGGCAAATATACAGAGCTGAGAATATTGTTTTGGTTTTAAAGTTTGTACTGTTAGTTGTTGCTTAGATCTCTGTTGAAACTGTTTTCCCCACCCCACCCCCATTTTCTGCGGTGTCTTCAGTTGGTATAGTAACAGCTGCATTCGAATTGCTGGAACCTGTGTTCTGAGAGACTGCCTTACAGATTATCTGCAAATATACAAAGCTGAGTATATTTTTTTGGTTATAGAGTTTGTTAATTGTTGCTTAGATCTCTGTTGAAACTGTTGTCTCACTGTTCTGAGAGAGAGTTGAGAATATATTTTTGGTTTTAAAGTTTGTACTGTTAGTTGTTGCTTAGATCTCTGTTGAAAGTGTTTTTCCCATCCCACACTCCTTAAATTTGGTGGCTTTTGCAGTTGCCCGCCCCACTGTAGATTTTATCTGGAACACTCCCCCAGTCCCATCTCTTTACCACATTCTACATAATAAACTCTTTCTGCACTTGATTTTAGTCCTTTTTAATTTAATTGCATTTTATTAAACTGTGTTTGGTCTAATATTGCTGCATACTCAAGAGTGCTAGCTTGCACTCCATGTGAATTGTTTTTACTACTGTTTTTGTGACTTTTCTGTAAAAAAAACAAAACAAAAAAAAAACTGCAAGCCTGTTTCCTACCTTTCCTGTAACTAGTGTTCCAGATACAAATTTGCTGTATCCAGGACTGTATGTAAGCTTCTGAGCCCCCCAAGCATTTCTGTGTTGGCGGGAAGCCTTCTAGCTTATCAGTGGGAGTGGTAAGCACTAGGTAACTTGTCTACCGCATAAGGAGTGGCTCTGGCCCAGAAATTGTAGTTATTGGCCGTTTGGGCAATCTTCCATCTCTCTCAACTTTCTGATTTGAAAGCCTGCATTTGCACTTGTTTCTGTCCTGTAACTCGTCTAGTGCAGATACAGATTCTTAGTTTTAGCACTTAAATTTGCTTGTTCATGCTCAGCACTTGTTCAGAACTTGTAAGCACTAAATAAGCTACTAATTACTTTAGCACTCAATCTTCCTCATTACCTAGAGGAAAACAGTTTTTGTACTTACTTTTCTCACTTGCTTAGAGAAAAACAGCTCTTGTACTCACTTTCCTCACATATCTAGAGGAATTTTTTTTTTATTCAGGCATGTCCAAGGGTCAGCTCCCAGTGTTCTCTCCTGTCTATCTGATGAATCTGGGCATCTTGAGGCAATGTAGAAATTGCCTCATGTACACAGACAACCCTCTCCTCCTACCACCCAACACTACAATCTGTGAGAGATGCACTTATCTAGCCAAACTGGAGGTAAAGCTCTCTCCAACCAAGACTGAACTTGACAGTCATGAGGAGAAGGTAAACATTTGCACCACACCACACTCATCACATAGTCTCACTAAATCTACACCACCAAAATCCACACACAGTAACACAAAAACTTTCGCAGAGGCTCTCAATAATAATCTGTCTAAGCAACAGAGACCTCCAAAGCAGAAACACAAGCAACCTCCATCCCCCAAGACAACCCAAATGACACATAGCCCACAGACTCAGTGTGCCACTCAACAACAGCCAGTAAGGCAAAACAACGTACCCAATACACTAGTCATAGGTGACTCTATAGTCAGGCACACTGATGTCCCACTCACCAGGCTAAACAAGGAGAAAGTTACTGTCAGCTGCCTGTCAGGTGCCAGGATCCGCCACATAACCCATGCACTCAGGTCACTCCACAACAAGTACAAATATGACTCTGTCATTGTCCATGTTGGTGTGAATGACCTGAGACGTACCTCCCTGGACAACATGAAAAGAGATATGGAAGAGCTCTCCGATCTTGTAGCCCAGGCAGGTATGACCCTAGCCCTGAGTAGCATCCTGCCATCGCCCAGAATGATACCGCAGTACAAGGACACAATGACTGACTTCAACAATTGGCTAAGCTTCTGGTGTCATTCTAAGGGAATCCAGTATCTGTCTGCTTGGGATGACATGGTCGACAGACCACGATGCTTTGCCACAGATTGCCTGCACATGTCGCCCCTGGGATTCAGGATACTGGCTAAGGCTCTTGCTGCCCCTATAGTGCCTTTTTTAGGCAGGGTTCAAATAACAAATTCACCACCATAACAGGAACAGGCAAGCAAAAACTGAGGGTAATGCTACTCAATGCTAGAAGTCTAAATCTCAAAATGCACTCATTTGAGGCACTCCTTAAAATGGAGAACATCGATATCTGTGCAGTGACTGAGACCTGGTTCAAGGCTTCAGAGAGACCCCCTGCACTACCAGGCTATAACTCATACCACACCTTTTGGCCATGTAACCTGGACCGAAACACCAAAGGCAGAGGTGTGTCCATATTCATTAAGGATATCCACACCTCCAGGCTAGTTGCTCAGCATAATGCATCCGAGGTTATCCAAGTGCAACTAACTCTGGGCAAAACTGCAATCCAAATTGTAGCTTGCTACAGATCCCCCACCATGCCCTAGGATTCCCACTCCTCTTTTCTTGATGTACTGGAAAATATTAGGGTTCAACCAAACACCCTAATAATAGGCAAATTCAATTACCCCACCATTAACTGGGAAAACTACTCATGTACCAACTCCTTAGCGCAACGCTTTCTGGAATTCATAAATTCCAATGCCCTAGATCAACTTATCCACACCCCCACCTGCGGCAACAATATCCTAGACCTAGTCATTACCAACATGAGCGACCGGTGTTCCACACCTGAAGTCAACTCCTCGTTGGTCCGATCTGACCATAAGCTTATCACCCTTGATATCCACATCCCGTCCCCACCCCCATTAAGGAAACTACAGTAAAAAATTTCTCCAAAGCCAACTTCATGCTTCTTAAGACAGAAATGGTGAACTTCATGACACCCATGCAGCTGGACAATACAGTTACATCTGCTGAATCCTACACAAATGCACTCTATAAGCACCTACATGAGTGCATGGATCATGCTATCCCAAACAGAACCAAGACACTATCCTCCAAAAAAAAGGAAGCCAATCTGGTGGTCCCCTGCCATAAACAAACTGTACAACAGAAGGAAGAAACTGTTGCAAAAGAGAGTAAAATCCCATGAGTAGAGGAGCTCCCTGGTCAGCCTCAGTAAGAAGCTGAGATCCCTTATAAGATCCTCCAAAGCTAGCTATGAAAACAAAATCACCACTAAATCCAAGGACAACCACAAAGCATTCTATAGCTATGTCAAGAATCTAGATGGCAACACCCAGATCTGCTCTGAGTTACAGCACAAAGGCATGAAAATTACAGAACCAACTGATATTACCAACATCCTGGCAGATCAGTTCAGTGCTAACTTTACCCCCCTCTCACCCCCTAAAGGGCCCATATCTATATAGGAAGAATGCAGAGTCCCTGTAATCACAACTATGCAGGTAAAAGCTGCACTCTCTAAAGCCAAAAACACGGCATCCATGGGACGGGACAACATCCCAGGCAATGTTTTACACAAACTTCAGAACGAACTGGCTCCCCACTTAAGTACCATGTTCAATAATAGCCTCGCATCAGGCTTTGTGCCCACTGAATGGAGCACAGCAACAGTTATCCCACTCCACAAAGGGGGAGCCAACACTGATCCCGGGAACTATCGACCTATTAGCCTGACGAGCCTGGTCTGCAAGGCCATGGAATGTATCTTCATGGAACTCATAAACAAAGACATTGGTAACCTCCAAACTCTGGATCCCACCCAGTTCGGGTTTGTGAAAGGCAGATCATGCCTCCTGAACCAGATCGACTTCTTTGAGGCAGTCACCAAAGCTGTGGATAAGGGTAAGGTGGTTCACACAGCCTATCTTGACCTCGCCAAGGCTTTTGACACCATCCCCCATTCTGGAATTATAGCTAAACTCACTAAACTAGGTATAAATCCCTATGTCACTAGATGGGTTGCCAAATGGCTCACTGACAGAACCCACATTGTAAAAGTTGCAGACTCCAAATTTGACCTCAAAGCAGTGACAAGTGGAGTACCACAGGGTTCCATCCTGGGACCTCTCCTGTTTGGTATCTACTTATCTGAAGTACAGGCTAACACAGAAGGCCTTTGGCTAATGAAGTTCGCAGATGACTGCAAACAAGGAGCCATAGTCAAGTCCCCAAATGATGTGGACATCCTACAGAAGGGCCTCACTGAGACAGATGCCTGGTGTCAGAGCCATGGCCTCAAGCTCAATGTCAAAAAGTGCAGTGTCATCCTCTTTGGTAAAAACTCTGTACCCATGAACTACCACATAGGCAGCAATCTACTTAACATCGAATGCGTGATAAGAGACCTTGGGACACAGGTGGACAGTAGTCTCTCCTTTGATAATCACATCACCACAGTAGTCAGGAAATCCTTCTATGTGGCACACCCGATCATAAAAGGTTTCTCATCCAGGAAAAAAGAGGTCATTGTTCCCCTCTACTCGTCACTCATTAGACCCATTATAGAGTACAATTCCCCTTTTGGTATGTACCTCACAAGACATCTACAACAACTGGAAAGGCCACAGAAATACCTCACAAAGAGGATTACCGGCCTCAAAGAGATGCACTATGCAGACTGTCTCAAAAAACTGCAGCTTTACTCCGTTGCATATCTCCTACTCAGAGGTGATCTCTGCCTAACACACAAAGCTATGTCAAACCCAGAGCTTTTAGACATGCTCCACTTAAAGAAATCCCAATCCCTATGAGCTACATGCTCTAAGGACCTAAACCTCATCACCACAATAAACAGAACATGCTGGAGGGATAGATTCCTGTCCCAGAGACTTCCCATACTCTGGAACAAACTACCTATCTATATCAAACAAAGCTCCTCATTAGCACTCTTCAAGAAAAATCTTGATGATTGGATGGGAGATAGGAAATTCACCACGGGGATCACTTCTGTGGCTCTGCTCGACAGTGACACAGGAAAATAATTTTCTTGGGTGGCGAAAGCCAGGGTACCTTTGGCTAGGCTTATATAGGCCCTAGGGCCAATAGCCTAGTACCTACCTATGAACCTATGTAGAATAACAGTCATAGGAGGAGGAGGAATTAAATTTAAGGAAGGCAGGAATTGAGTAATTTATGTAATGTTGAAGTGAATGGAAATTATTAAAAAGAAAAGATTGTATACTGTATGAAAATAATGGTAATGTTATGGTTTGTTTCATTTTTATGTATTGTACATGTATCCTTACCACTTAAAAATATCATGCTTAATAAAGATGTGTTAAAAAAAGAAATATCGAGCATGTTAGGGAAGATATGACTCGAGTGTACTTATCATAGTGCGGAAATAGAGCTGTATCCAAGGTGACTGGAGAATAAGCATGCTAGTGCCAGTGTACAAGAACAAAGTGTATATGCACAACTACAGACAGTACAGAGGTCTCACCCTCTTGTCACTGTGCATGAAAGTGCTGGAGAGGATGACTGAGGAATTAATGGATATAAGTGGTATGGGTTCAGATCAGGATGCAGTACAACTGATCTGATACTGTAGTGTGACAGGAAATGGAAAAACAGCTGGAAATGAGGAAATTGTCCAACCAGGCATTCTTAGACTTGGAGAAAGCATATGAAAATTTCCCAGGAAAGCTAATTTGGGGAGTCTTGTGAAGGTTTCAATTCCCAGACTCATTGACATATATACGAACAGTGTTTGGACTCAGAGAAGGGTTTCTAGTGGGAGTGAGTTTACATCAGAGTTCATCCCAGTCATGGATTACATTAGCAAACAGGTGGGAGGGAACACATCAACAACATTTGTAAAAATACAAACAATATGACACTGCAAGCAGACACTGGACAGAAACTACAGCAAATGATATGAGATCGAAATACAGTGGTGAAGGCACAAGGGATGTAAATGAGTATAGATAAGACAGTGATGATGGGATTAAACAGGAATTAAAAGAAGTTAAAAACTGAGCTAGAAGTGGGAAACAGTGGAATGGCATCAAGTACCTTGGAGGTATGTTTGAGTAGAATACAAGTCTGAATGAGGAGGTCAGCACTAGCATCACAGATGTTGTAGACAACTAAAACAAAGTATTAGGGGTAGTATGTGACAGAAGAAGACCAAAGAAGCTGAACAGTAAGATATATAAAACAGTGGTACAATCAGTGCTTCTGTATGGCACAAAAACATGGGCAGTGAAGGCAGAACAGCCGAGTAAGCTTGAGTGACAGGGATGATGTGCCTGAGATGGGTAGTATGATGCATACTGTGGAACAGACAAAGAACTGAGGACATCAGAACTGAAGACAAAGTAACCCAAATGGCAGAGAAGGACAATGAGAACAGATTTTGGGAGTTTGGTCAAAGCAGAATATGATCTGATAAAGCATATTTGGGAGAGATAGAAGAAAGACAAGAAGAGACAATGATGTCTAGTTAAAAGATGGAGGGATCATGTGACACAAGATTTGCAAGAGTCAAGCATGACTGTCGAAGAAGGTAGAAGAGTAACTCTGAATTGTTGATGAGAACCCCTTACCCCATGTAAAATGGGAAAAAGGGGGGGTTGGTGGTGATGATGATGATGATGATAATTGTGATCCGTGGGTCTTCAATCATAACAGCTTGTTATGTGTTCAAGATATGGATGTCAAGAACATTACCTTGATGGAAAATGAAATCTTTACATTTATGTGAGAACATATACCACATGAGTTATGATCAGAGAGACTTGATCATAATTCTTTTTATTACATGGAGCTTTAGCTGCCACCAATTTACTACTAGTTGCAGAAAAAAATGTAGGAGCGTGAGGTATTTTATAACAATGAAAGTCATAAAACATTTAATGCCACCACACAGACAGAGGATGGAAGTTATGTCACCTTCTGAAGACTGAACAGTTGTAACAGCTCTTTGAGACATCACTATGCTACCTTTCTGGTTTTTGTATGACATGAGTGCATTACAGCATTTAAATCTGTGATGTTTATGAGACTGCCCTGCTTTACGTTGGATTGCTTCACTTACCTCTGCTTCACTCCCCTACGGTACCCTGCTCAGATCCCACCTACCCCTACCTCATTTAATTTATTCTCTTTCAACTCCTCTCCCATCTTGTCCAGCCAATAATATTGTCACATGATCTTTATGAAGTGGACTATGTCATGTTTAAGTAATTACCCCCTTTGTTTCTGCCCATTATCCCCTTTCCTGCTGTTTTCCTAATATCCCCTTTTTCACCATTCACAGTAATTTTCTTTTAATTTGTTCACTTTTGACTCCACTATAGCACTGGCCACTATCTGACCTACAGGAATTAAGCCCTCTCCTCTTCTTTGACTCAGTAAAACTACCACAACATTTTTCAGCTACACTTCTAGTCCCTTCCCATGGCAATATTTCCTTCTTATACAATATTTCTTTCAACATTTCCTTCTGCTGAACTCACATAAATATCTCCCCTGTACATAATAGCATTATACCTTTATAACTAATAATATATTTCATTGTAAGTTAAAAATATGAGCAGACTTGCATTCAACCTACCAGTCACCACTATTACCCTTCACCTTTACACTGTAGAGAAATAAGTATCATTCTACTCCACTAAGATGGCAAGACTAACACAATCTAACTATAAATAATACTTGTATGAAATAATTTATCCTTCTTTGTCTCTACTCACCAGCTATCACAGTTCACTTAAAACATTATGCTACTATTACTTTTACACTCCCATACAATCACTCAATGTAAAACCAGTTAATAGTGCAACCATACTGCCCCAGGTATTCAGATCTAACACATTTGATATGGTAATCTTAAAATATCTAACAGCAAGACAAACATCTAGATTTAAACAGCCAGTTATGCCTTTAGCCAACATGTAACTGCAGAAATCCGAATACCACTGTAGATATAAACACAAATTACTTCTAAAATGTAGTGACAGTCACCCTAAATCAGGACCTACCATACATAATACTGATTTAAGCAATCCTAATATGCCTTTCTTGAAAAGTCATTCTGGATTAAAAATGTATCATATAAATGCCTGTAGAATGTGAAATAAAATTACAGCCTACATAGCTGGATATCACTCTACAACCCTAGCAGAACTGCAGTAACAGGAACCTGTCTTAAATCAGACACAAACGTTGAAGAAATACTGCCTCCTAGGTACAACATCGTCCATAATGATCATACTAGTAAAAGAGCCAGTAGAGTAGCCATTTTATTTTCAAAAGATTTTAACCTAGCCATCCCATATTATTATCTAGACTCGAGGGACTGGGCCTCACATACGACAGTGTTGATTGGTTTAAAGGTTACCTTAGACACTGCACACTGCCTGTACATAGGGTAGGTGAGCCGTCAGCTCTTCAGGAAACAACATTAAGTGTGGCTGGAGCTGAAACTAATGATAGCTCTGTTTATTCAGAGTGGCAGAAGGAAATTGTATCAGTGTAGTAAATTATGTTTTCAAAAACCTCAAGAAGAAAATAAACAGCTGTACATCCAACTTTGATCACAGTCTCCTCTCTTTGACTTTACTTAAATTTATTTTATGCAGACAGCTGATCAATGTACTTATCTTTTTTACTGCATTGTGTGTTGTTGTAGGAAACAAGATTAAGCAGTTTCTAATTCAGCAGTGCTGATAATAATCATGCAAGTAAGTAAAAGAGCTAATGTGAAGTCTGGCTCATGTATTCATTACCAGCCTGTATGATAGTTTCCCTGTGAAACGTTTTATATTTGTTTGCATTTTTTTTTAAATAAATGAATGGATTTCTCTTCCTTGAATGGCTGATCTTAAATGAGCAGTCTCACTATAAATATCTGTTGGAAGTAATCAGCATGGTCTTGGTGTTAAGTCACCAACACCAGTAGTATACAAATATATCTCAGATGCATATATAGTACAATATCTGCCATCAACAGCTGACAGCCTCAAAACGCAATGCAAAATATACTGACAGTAAAGTGATTTCCAACAACGGTCTGCTTTAAAATAAAAACCAAAATATTTTTAAGTCAGTATATTGACAAAAAATTGATTTGCAAAGGGCAATGTTTGACTAGCAAAAGTTGTTGACACTTAACCGTGAAAGTAAATGCCACCTGCAATGGGTGAACACATAGGTTCACAGATACTTACTAGGATATTGATTTGTGAGGATCTTAGTAACCCTAGCCTTACATTGCCATGGTGGTAGTTTTTGCCCTTATATTTTCTGTATGATTAACCCTGGTGGACAGAAAAAGGGCATCTTGGGTCATTTACTTGTTAGTTCTATCCATGAGGGACATGGGTCTTAAACTAGGGGGGAAATTTACAGTTCCCAATCCATTTGCTCAAATTACTTTTAAACAGAGCAAGAGAAGTACTCACACATAATAGCCATGGCTGCTAAACTACTATTTATTCATTAATTAACTAGGTAAATGCAGGGCGCTTAACTTAAACCATCCCAAGAGCAAGACAGGAGCATTTCAGCTCCTAAAACTTTCCCATCCAATTAATACCCTTTTTCCACTTATATCATCTGACTTCTATTCTTTGCATCACATATTCAAAATATACTAATTACTCTCTCACCTCCTTTTGACCTGTCCCCTCTCTCCTTCCCTCTATCATCCTCTACAATCAACAGACATTTCCATTCATATAAAACTCAATTTAACTCATTACATCTGAGTGACGCCTCCAGGTGCATCTACAGTAAACTCCTACTGACACCTCTAGGCATCAAACATTGCTTGTTCATATATGCATAATTAATTCTAAAACCATGCTATGTACAAGGTTTTAAAGGATTTCATTTTAAAGCTTACACAGTGGCAAAGTCAACTGCATTAATATTTGACCTCTGTCTAGTGCAGGTAAATAGATATTAACTATTTCTTTTATGATATTAATTGATATAGATATAATTTTCACATTTTTCTAGATATCTAAGCAACCAAGCAACACAGACATAAATCCTTAGGATCATATGAAACCTCTCAGCTAGATGAATAAAATGTTGCCGACAGTTATGTGTGTAATTTGAGTGGTTGCAGAGATATTGTTCATAGGCTCATAGGTGTTTACAAGCATAATGACCACAAGGGCCTTTTTAAGCATAGCCATGCATCCCAAATCTCTGACAAGTTCTGCTACCCTTGATAAGTGTAAGCATGGGCCTGGGAGATGAGCCATTTATAGGTTATCTGTGTCCATTAGAGACATAGATGCCAAACCAGGGATGAATGTTAAGTTGTTTATAAAGTATAACAAATGTAAAACTTTATAAAGTATTACAAATGTAAAAGTTGCTGTGTTTACTGTGATTTATAAAATTCAGTTAAAGACCTAGAACCTAACAAATACTACCACTGTAAAAATACTTTGTGCTGAAGAGTTTGCCATTTACATTTCTTTCATAACCCCCATGGTTCCAGAGATATAAACTTTTGTTTGAAATGTGAGGACATAATTTGGTTCTGTCAAAAGGCTTAGGCTCCTTCCACTGGAAGTTACAATGCAAACTTCCCGAGTTCCATTGGAGTGAATGAGTTAACTGACATTAAACAACAACCTCCCATTAATATTCCAAAACGTGCACGCTGATTGGTCAGCGTGCACGTTGTAAATCAGACTTATACTAATGGAAAAAGGTCCGGTCGCCTGGACTTTTTCCATTAGTATAAGTTTTTTTTACAGCAAAAGAGAACACAAGATCTCCGTTGCTTTTTAGACACTGTCTCGCTATGTTAAAGGAGTTTAACATAGTGAGACAGCTTTAAAAAAAGTAATGGAGATCTTCCTTTCTCTGTTGCTTTTTTAAAGCTGTCTCGCTATGTTAAATGGGTGTAACATAGCGAGACAGCTTTAAAAAAAGCAATGGAGATTCTCCGTTGCTTTTTTTAAAGCTGTCTCGCTATGTTAAACTCCTTTAACATAGCGAGACACTTTGTAAAAAGCAATGGAGATCTTGCTTTCTCCGTTGCTTCCACCCACAGCTCTGATGTACTGCGTAAGCATACGCATGCGCAGTATATCAGAACTGCCGCAGAATACCAGGCAGCTGCGGAAGGGCAGCAAGGAGGCATTATACAATGCCATTATTTAAGAAAAGTAAGTATTTTTTTTAAACAATATCATTGTATAATAGCAATAACCCACTTCTGGGTGTGGGTAATGCTGGATTTACCCACGGTTGTCTTTGTTTGGTCTCTCGGGCTTCGCCCTTCATGACCAAACCACACCAACCATGGTTAAATCCAGCATTAGGAAAAAAATGATGAGCTGAAAGTAATCCAAAAATAAAGACAAAATGCTGAGTAAAACACTTTATAAAACTTGATAAATGCAAAGCTTTCGGGAAGAACCCTTTCTCAATACTAAAAACAAACATACAACAAAGCTCATGCTTATATACAAGCCAAACAATCACATGATTGCAGCCAAGATCAGGTGACAAATTTAAAAAAATTTAAAGAAACATACTACAAAAATACAAAAATATAATATGGAAGTACAAATTGCCGAAATATACATATAAATGTACAATATAAATGTTATTTAACATTGCGCTGTAATCTAACAAGAATAGGTTTAATACTAACTGTATTATTAATGCCAGGAGGACAATCAGCCTCCATGCGTACAATCCACTGGTACTCCTTGGTCTCAAGACAATTATTAATATCTCCACCACGTTTCAAAGGAACTACTAAATCTATAACTCTAAACCTAAATTCATGCATATTACCATGGGACTCTATGTGTTTAAATAAAGCATTATTGGCACAGTGTCTCCTAATTTCTGACTTGTGTTCAATAATCCTGTCTTTAAGTCTGCGAGTAGTTCTACCAATGTAGAAAGATGAACAGGCAACACACGTTGCCATATACACCACATTAGTTGAAACACATGTAGCCCTAAGATTAAATTTATATGTACACTTCGTGTTTGGATGAACGAACGTATCAGAACCCATAGCATTAACCAAGTCAGAACAACAAGAACAATTATGACATCTATAAGTGCCAAAGTGGAAATTAGTGCATATAGGCCTAGCAGGGCACCTAGGAGTGATACTATGGAAATCCTTATAGCATAGCATGCTTTTAAGGTTCCTCAAGTTCTTATAACTAAAAATGGTCTATTGCCTAACATTTTAGAGATATCTGGAGATGCCATCAACACGGGCCAATATTTATGTATTATTCGTTTGACAAAAGAAGTTTTGTTACCAAAACTGGTAACATATCTGACTTTATTACAACCAGTAACATCTTGTGTTATAGAAATCTGAGTCTCTCTTTCCAAAAGTCGTACATCTCTAAAGTAAGGTGGAAATAAAGAATGTCTATTGGAAATAACATAATCTTTAAGTTCCATCAAGATGTTAACACCATAACCACTATTAGAAAAATCTTGACACATTTCAGACAATTGTACATTAAATATAGCATCATCTGTGTTAAGCCTGCTGGCCCTGATGAACTGGGATCTAACCACACCCCTGAATACATGCTGGGCATGCATGCTGCTAGCATGCAGATACCTCCCAATACATGTTTCCTTCTTATGGATAGTAGTATTAAGTAATCCATTATTCAGAAAAATGTTGACATCCAAGAATGAAGCTTCATTGTTAGTTATACATGATTTAAACTTCAAAAAAGAGGTAGTAGAGTTTAAACGTGATATATACTGCTCTAAACTAACAATAGAGCCTTTCCAAATCAAAAAACAATCATCAACAAAACGTTGATAAAATACAATGTGCGTGTCAAAAAAGTTAGTCCCATCATGTAGGTTCTGCAACTCCCACTGGTACAACACTAAGTTGGCATACGTGTTGGCTACCGGGTGCCCATTGCAACCCCATTAATCTGCAGATATGGTTGCTGATTAAATATAAATACATTATTATTCAACACCAAGTCTAAAAGAAGACATATATTCTGTATTAAATCCGTAGTTAGGGATTTATCAGCTGTTAAAAGCTCCCTGATGGAGTCTATACCATAATTATTAGGGATAACAGTGAACAGGGAAACAATGTCCAGTGTAACAAATAAATAATCATCCATGTTACACATACCAGTAGAGAAATACCATGTAGACAATTTAGTCAAAAAATCACCGGTGTCCTTAAGAACAAAATTACATTTTTCCAAGAATGGAAACAATTGTTTCTGGAGATACACTGATATAGGTTCAGTGACCCATCCATTGCCGGAGACAATGGGTCTCATTGGGGGGTCTAGTACGCATTTATGCACTTTAGGGAGCCCATATGGTTGTGGTATAACAGGGCAAGGTACAGAAAAAAAGTGAAATAATTCTAAATCAATACTATTACTAAGCTGTAAATCATAAATACACAAATTAACCCCAGTAATATGCTTCTTAACATCAATTAAACTAATCTTTTTGAAAGCCAAGGGGTCCAAAAGTAATTTCTCTACCGAAGAATTATAGCAAATCCTATCCATAACGACAATAATGCCACCCTTGTCTGCCTGCTTGATAATAATATCTTCATTATGTTTCAAACATTCCAAAGCCAAATGCTCTTCATAACTCAAATTATAATTCAATTCTAAAGCACAGGTATTAAAATGTTCCCTAAAATCAGCTATACAAACATCATGAAAGGCAACAGTAATGGGTACATTTAAAGGAATAAAAGTGCTTCGCTTTTTACAAGAATGGCTAGAATCAGCGTTATTATTAAATAACAGTTTCAAATTAAGAGTTCTCACAAACATTTTAAGGTCAGTGATAACATTGACCAAATCCAGCTTTCCAACTGGTATAAAATTCAGACCCTTAGACAAAAGGGATATATGGAAGTCAGTTAAAGTAAAGGAAGAGAGATTTAAAACTCCTCTTACTGTTTGCGAGCGTTCTTGCCCTGTCTCATGGGGCTGTCGCTCTTCCGTTTCGTCGACCCTATCCAATACCTCGTAAGGGAAGATTCCCTTCTCTTTGAATGTTCCTGCACATGTTCTGGTTTGTCCAATGTGCTTACAGTTTCAAATCTTGAATCATTTCTCGGCCATGAAAAGATGTGTCCCAAACGAAAATCATTAATGTCCCTAGCTAACTTGCGCTTCTTAACAGTCTCTAATTTGTCATTCAGTTCACGAAACTTATTAAACAGAGACTGATAGACTGAAAGCATGTCAGAAAAACAGGGCATAGTTTTAAGTTCATCATCCAGTTTGGTAATTTCATTTTTTAATTCTTGTTCAACAGAGCAAAAATGTTCATTCATTAATGCCATGTAGTCTAGGCTAAGTTTCAGATTCAGTTGCTGCCAGCGCTTGAGTAGTTCAGGGTAGACATTGCCATAGGATGGCATTTTCAGGATTCTGAGACCCCGAGGTACAATCCCCATTTTAAGATAGGCACAGAAACTAAATCTCTGCCACTGAAAGCGCTTAAATGAGCCAACTTTTCTTTCAAAAAGAGTAATTTTATAATTAAACGTGTCTATGTCACTTTTTGAAGAGGACATATTGTCATGGTTCACCTGTGTTCCATTTTCAGGAGCAATAACAGGAACATAATCCAATAGCGGATTTACCTCTTGCATCAAAAGTGACTGCAACGATTCCATTTTGAAGGTCGAATAAATGTTAGACAAACGGCTGCAAAATATTGGCTAAAAGATGGTATTACTCAACAAACCAGCAAAAATAACACAGGAAAAAAATGATGAGCTGAAAGTAATCCAAAAATGAAGACAAAATGCTGAGTAAAACACTTTATAAAACTTGATAAACGCAAAGCTTTCGGGAAGAACCCTTTCTCAATACTAAAAACAAACATACAACAAAGCTCATGCTTATATACAAGCCAATCACATGATCGCAGCCAAGATCAGGTGACAAATTTAAAAAAATTTAAAGAAACATACTACAAAAATACAAAAATATAATATGGAAGTACAAATTGCCGAAATATACATATAAATGTACAATATAAATGTTATTTAACATTGCGCTGTAATCTAACAAGAATAGGTTTAATACTAACTGTATTATTAATGCCAGGAGGACAATCAGCCTCCATGCGTACAATCCACTGGTACTCCTTGGTCTCTGGTTGTAATAAAGTCAGATATGTTACCAGATTTGGTAACAAAACTTCTTTTGTCAAACGAATAATACATAAATATTGGCCCGTGTTGATGGCATCTCCAGATATCTCTAAAATGTTAGGCAATAGACCATTTTTTAGTTATAAGAACTTGAGGAACCTTAAAAGCATGCTATGCTATAAGGATTTCCATAGTATCACTCCTAGGTGCCCTGCTAGGCCTATATGCACTAATTTCCACTTTGGCACTTATAGATGTCATAATTGTTCTTGTTGTTCTGACTTGGTTAATGCTATGGGTTCTGATACGTTCGTTCATCCAAAAACGAAGTGTACATATAAATTTAATCTTAGGGCTACATGTGTTTCAACTAATGTGGTGTATATGGCAATGTGTGTTGTCTGTTCATCTTTCTACATTGGTAAAACTACTCGCAGACTTAAAGACAGGATTATTGAACACAAGTCAGAAATTAGGAGACACTGTGCCAATAATGCTTTATTTAAACACATAGAGTCCCATGGTAATATGCATGAATTTAGGTTTAGAGTTATAGATTTAGTAGTTCCTTTGAAACGTGGTGGAGATATTAATAATTGTCTTGAGACCAAGGAGTACCAGTGGATTGTACGCATGGAGGCTGATTGTCCTCCTGGCATTAATAATACAGTTAGTATTAAACCTATTCTTGTTAGATTACAGCGCAATGTTAAATAACATTTATATTGTACATTTATATGTATATTTCGGCAATTTGTACTTCCATATTACATTTTTGTATTTTTGTAGTATGTTTCTTTAAATTTTTTTAAATTTGTCACCTGATCTTGGCTGCGATCATGTGATTGTTTGGCTTGTATATAAGCATGAGCTTTGTTGTATGTTTGTTTTTAGTATTGAGAAAGGGTTCTTCCCGAAAGCTTTGCGTTTATCAAGTTTTATAAAGTGTTTTACTCAGCATTTTGTCTTCATTTTTAAATCCAGCATTACCCACACCCAGGCGTGAGTTATTGCTATGCTACCAACCTGAACCTTCTTTACACTCACTCATAACTTTTGTGTAAATGTATTATTAACTGTAAATGTAGCCTAAAGTCACTACAGTGTACACATTTAATAAATAGCAGTGGTAACCAAGAAGTATCTTGCAAATGTTCTTGGAATGTTTACATGCATCTTAGCAACATGTAGTTAGCATTTATATTTACCAAGTGTAAGCCTATAAATCATTTGTGTTCTCATTATCTCTTTCATATTTGTACCGCAGATCCGTTGTATTGCTTCTGTCATTCTCTCTTATCTACGTACATTTGTGGTGCTTTACTTCCTGGCCCTTCACTGAAAAAGGAGCACTGTTGTGTAGTCAGAATGTCCTGGTAAGCAAATGGTAAATAAAAATGAAAAAA
>NC_056731.1:1634780048-1634847548 GCF_019279795.1 Protopterus annectens | reverse complement strand
TATGTGTGTAGATGAGAGGGAGGGTAGAGGAATGGTGAGGATGCAGGGAGTAGAGTTGGTAAAGGTGGATGAGTTTAAGTACTTGGGATCAACAGTTCAGAGTAATGGTGAGTGTGGAAGAGAGGTGAAGAAGAGAGTACAGGCAGGGTGGAATGGGTGGAGAAGAGTGTCAGGAGTGATTTGTGACAGACGGGTACCAGTAAGAGTGAAAGGGAAGGTCTACAAGAGGGTAGTGAGACCAGCTATGTTATATGGGTTGGAGACGGTGGCATTGACGAAAAGGCAGGAATCAGAGCTGGATGTGGCAGAGTTAAAGATGTTAAGATTTGCACTGGGTGTGACTAGGATGGACAGGATTAGGAATCAGTATATTAGAGGGTCAGCACAGGTTGGACAGTTTGGAGACAAAGCAAGAGACGCGAGATTGTGTTGGTTTGGACATGTGCTGAGGAGGGATGCTGGGTATATTGGGAAAAGGATGCTAAGGATGGAGCTGCCAGGTAAGAGGAAAAGAGGAAGGCCTAAGATAAGGTTTATGGATGTGGTGAGAGAGGACATGCAGGCAGTTGGTGTGAAAGAGAATGATGCAGAGGACAGGAAGAAATGGAAACAGATGATCCGCTGTGGCGACCCCTAATGGGAACAGCAGAAAGAACATGATGATGATGATGATGATGATGTTTTGTCTGTAAACAAAAAAAAAAATTTTCTCTTGGAGCTTTTCTCCCTGGGCCTCCACTAAAAATGGACTTGTATCCAGTTGGACTCTCCCGGTCAACAATTGTAAAATAAATAAATAAAATAAATTTTAAATTCAGGACTTAAGCATTTTGAGGTTACCGATGATAATTCTTTTTGTCTCAGAAGATATTTCATTCATACCTGGAGGAGGTGTTTGGTTGTGTGGTAGAGTTCCAGCTTGGGAAGCCCCAGGTACAGGGTTTGTTTTGATGCTAGGAAAAAGTTTTGAGAGGGTTGGCATAATTAAGATTTTCAAATCACAGATACAATGTACAGGGTTTGATTCTGAGCTTGGGTTAGTAACTTAGGGTTGTAATAGTCTGCAGTATGATTGCCTAGTACCTATGAACTCAGAAGATGTCTTAAGTTATATAGCAGTGACTCCATTAACCATCTCTCCTAGAAGTTCATGGGTACAAGAATGAACGTCCTTCAGATGAAATAGCCCACCCAAACAGTACTGTGACTTTTTACATCTGCTCTTCACATCTTATGTGCTA
The DNA here is from genome assembly GCF_019279795.1 of Protopterus annectens. Taxonomy (NCBI): domain Eukaryota; kingdom Metazoa; phylum Chordata; order Ceratodontiformes; family Protopteridae; genus Protopterus; species Protopterus annectens. The sequence goes on along the minus strand of NC_056731.1, from coordinate 1,634,846,307 downwards.
ACATTCTGAGATACAGTTAAGCAAATTACAAATTGCTTTGCCATATCTGTGGTACATGACAAGTCAAGGTGTTTTAGGTCATAGACTATTATAGTACAGACATACAACATATGATTATGGCATAGAAACAGACTGAGATATTGTCAGAAATATTAATGCATGAAAATACACGATAGATGAAATGGTGCAATTTAAATATATTTTTACAACAAATGTATCTATACTATTTATTTCTGTAAAAAATATGATGGTATAATAACTGTACATTATTTAGCACCATACAGATCTTTACTACTCTCAGTGCATTCTGGGCAGAGAGATACAAACACTGACAAGAAATACCTCTGCTATTTCTTTGCTATTGTAACACAGGGTAATATTTTCTCATGCAGTTTTTATACACTGCTGCACTAAGCCATTTTTAAGCAGCAGTTTTATGTATGGTGAATCACTATAACACAAAATTTTAATTAGAATAATTTATTTCAGGACATCTGCAAGCTTGAACCTTGCTTAACTCATTAAATGGACCAGCCTTAGAGCTCTGCACTTATCTTTGGGCAGGCATACTTTCATTAATATCTGTTGACTTGATTGTCCCCCAAGCTAATCCCATCTTTATCATTCTGCTCCTATCTAAATTCATTAATATGAATGTAACAGCCCATCCAAGGCAAGCAGTTACTTCACAAATTCTGTTCTGCTGTAAATATTGTTCTATTCTCTGTAATTAACAATTTCTGCAAATCCTTTCACTACCAGTTCTGTATGCTTGCCTACACTACAACTACTGTGTTCTGTCATCTCATTCTATGTGATATAGACAGTCATGACTTATAATGCAGGTAAGTTTTGCGACCTCCCAGGACCAGCAGCTCCAGGGGGCCCTAGGGCTGACTGCCCAATATGCTGCCTGTCTCTGTAACAGGCTTCTCATTCACAAACAATGTTTGTTTTTCAGCTGTTACATTCCACTTGCAGGAAATGCATACAGACATAATTTTGCCCCATCACTCTCTTCTATGCTGTACCTTTTCACATTCAAATTTTGGCACTGCATTATTGTGGTAACAGTGATGGAGTGCCTGGGCATGAATCGGTGTGTGTGTGCGTGTGTGTGTGTGTGTGTGTGTGTGTGTGTGTGTGTGTGTGTGTGTGTGTGTGTGTGTGTGTGTGTGTATACTACAACCGCAAATCAGGATATGGAAGAGATAAACTAACCTTCTTGTCATATGGACAGAGTAGCTTAGGAAATGCTGGATAGCACATCTGTGAAACAGTTCTACAGGCTTTCCAAACTGTCTCTGCAAGGCCTACCTCATGCTACCCCAATCAGCTCTTCAGGCTTTACAGCAATGCGATCCTCCTCATGCCGAAATTCCGGACATAGTCTGAATTCATTTCATCCTGAGAAGAAGCTGTAGTTCCCTTGTATCCTGCAGTGCTCTTACACGTTGTATTTCCCTTCACTTTGGCATGCATGGCAGTCATGCTATCTACAGCTTGGGTTTTCACTCTGTTATGCACTGTTTAGTTTTTATCTGTTGTGCTAATTTCTTTGGTTGATATGCCATGTTGCTTACAGTCTGCTCAGCAGCAGTAGATTTATATTAAAATGCTATCAGTGCCTTTTTCCTACTCTTATATAGCCATTTGTATAGTATTCCTTTTTTAAAAACTACCTAGTTCGGGGTCTAATTTCTACAACTGTGAATAGAAAAAAAATGTTCTGCCTGATTTCAAAACTTATAGCTTCATAAATTAAATGCTTTACATTTCCTGTAATGGACAGGGTAAGTTTTGCTTGTACTGGAATGTGCATATGACCCTCAAGAGAAATTCCAACGATTTCATGGAAACACATTTGAACAGCTCAAAATCAAGTGCGCAGTTGTTGTATTATTTCAAGTGCACAGTTGTTGTGTTATTGCATATTACAAGCTATTTGAAAATGTTAGTGACTGGCTGTCATAAACTTTTGCTTGCTTTATATTTGTATTTTAACGTTATTATTCTTGATAAAATTGTGAAGATGACAGCTTGTTGCAGTGCTACTGCAACTTTAACTTCCAGGGTTGTCTTTTCTGGATGGGGTTGGAGAAACAACCTAAACAATCAAAAATGTTATCTTGACAGAAGATGGCAGTGTGGATTATATGTGTGTGTGGGACTTTTGCACAATGTCACTGATATGTTTCTTGGGGAGTGTTTTAATTGCTTAGTGTACCTTACTCTGTAAAGTGTAAAAGGTAAACAAGCAGTGTGAAACCTCAGTCCGCATGTTGTATTTCAAATCATGAAGTATGAAACTCTTTGGATGTATGAATAGAACCCAACTTTATTGGGGATGTTATTATCCATCTGGGGCATCTAATGCATCATGTGCATATGTATAAGTTTCATTTCAGGTAGTGAAATATCCCAGAGATATTGACTTTTAGAGCCTAGCTACCTAGCATCTGTATACATTTTAGTTAGCTAGCATGAAGGAAAATAATAAGTCAGGTGGATTATTGGAAAAATACAGTGAAATGGTGAACATCATGTATTCTGTTGAATTGTTAACTGTTTCTGGGGGATAGGCGTATATTTGTTTTTGAAAACTAGCATCTATAATCATCACTAAATGTCATTCAAGCATGGATGAAGGTACTGATGACTTAAAGCTGACTTTTTAAGGACCCCCCCCCCCCTCCAAGCTTGATGACATACTGGTGAATGGTATTCTATACAAATGTTCATTTAACAGAATCTTATTAGTGGGTCAGTATCTCCCTATTTCCCCACAAGTGGCTAACACAGTCCCCTCAAACAGTATGACTAAACAGAATGACTCATGCACTAGAACTAACTCGTTCAGTTTAAAACATTCTGATCTGGCTGTTGAATAGATAGAACAGTAAAGTCCATGGCATTCTGTAGTTTCCCTCCTGACAGATGCTGCTCCTAATTTGATGGTAAGTGAGCAATTTATAGTGCCGAAGGCAGAAAACTGGGCTATTATAAACCACATCCATTTCTGAGGTTTACAGAGTGTCAGTGCATGGCTGTGTAATCCACAGCATTCTGGGCAATGGCAATATTTGAACTTTCACACAAGGGTAGTGACTGTTAGTTTTATTTTGCCTCTGAATATAGACTTTGCTCAGATTAGCCTTAGTGCAAGGAACACATTAACACTGTGCTATACACAATTGAAATAAAATACAATAGACAATATAAATGTGTCGTCTAAAACCAAATAAGCATTTTGCTGGGACAAGCCTCATCTTCTCTGCATCACTGACATGAGGGGCTGCTTCCCACATTCCCCCATGAATAAAATATACTAACAGATTGCTTAACAGTAAAGGGAATACTTCCTTACATCTAACCCTTAATGACTTCAAACAAGAATAATAAATGAGAATTTGATTATCTCATTAGTCTGAAACAGCACTCAAAAATTGTGCCATCAACTAACTGGTCTGCTCTTCCTTGCTCAAAGCTATGGGGTATTATTTCCAGTAGTGTTAATCACAGTTACAGCATTACTTGTAGTATGGTGCTTGCTTATGTTTATGGTAACCAGTGGCATCAGAATAAGCTACATATAAAGCAGATATGAGTGCAAGAATGCAGGTAGATGTAAGTTTGTATACTCCATGCCATGGCTGACAATGTGCATGCCTGACTACATTTATTTATTTATTGGCGTTTGGTTACCGAGAAAGTCCCCTGGGGCAGTAAAAGCCCATTTTCGATGGAGGCCCGGGAAGAAAAGCTCCAGGTTGTACATATAACAAAGATAAACAATTTTCAAAATAACACTTTTCAAGATTTACAAAAATGACAGTTTTCAAGAATTACAAAAATAAAATGCATGCAAATTATACAATAATATAATCATAGAATTGTATAAGAATGATAGAAATTTTATACAGCTGATAGACCTTTATATTAGCAAAGAGAAGGAAAAGGTGCTTAGGAGATTATGATGAGGTAAGAGGTGATACATTAGTAATATTTCAATAGGTTTAGACAAGCGAAAGAAATACATTACCAGGGGCTGGAGATGGATAGATTGGGTTCAGTAGGCATACTAAGTAATGGCAGAGTAGGAAATTGAGCAGTTACATATCCAGTTGGAGAGGAGATGGCTTTGAAGAGCAGTTTTAAAATTGCAGGGGTTATGTTGCAAGCAGACGGATGGAGGCAGAATATTCAATTTTTTTGGCCATGATCCATGAGTATAATAACTGTCCTGCAGGAATTTTAGGTTTATGGACTTGAAGAAGCTGTTGTAGTTCAGAATGCAGAGGCCTAGTGGGGTTATAGTGGATGAGTAGTAAGCTAAGTGCAGGGCAATGTTGTGGTTTATAAATAAGTTTATGAGTAAATGTGAGTTGGAGGAATAAGAGATAGTGGGGGAGTTTGAGCCATTGTAACTTTTTTTAGGGCAATACATTAGTGAGTTGAATGGCAGGTAATTGTAGCGAATTTTGCAATCTTATTATAGCATATTTGTAATTTTGATTGCAAGGAAGACTGCAGGTTGGTTAGCAAAGATGTGCTGTAGGTTAGAGATGGTAAAATATATGATTTTGCTAGAGTTTGTTTTGATGGTAGGGAAAGAAACTTGCTGTGTTTATCCAGCAGCCATAGCTTCTTATGGGTCTTTCTTATATTATTTTGAATATGCAAATCAAATATGAGGTTTTCACTGATTATTACTCCTAACAGTTTGGTGTGGGCTACTAGCTCAATTTTTGTTGAGTTGAGAGAGTGTATGTCGAGGTCAACTTTGTTTGTATGGGATTTTCCCTTATGTGTGAAAATCATGAGTTTATTTATTTTTTATTATTATGAGAAAGGTGATTGTTGTGAAGCCATGTTTCCACAGAGGAAAAACCTGCTTGGGCATTTTGTTGTAGTATTTTTGAACTGGGTGCCAAGCAGACTGTTGTGGAGTCATCTGTGTATTGGACTAGGGAGCCCTGCGGGATAGACAGGTGGAGATTATTAACAAAAATATTAAATAGAAGAGGGCTTAAGATTGAACCTTGGGGGACGCCTGTGGGGTTATGAGGTTAGGGGGAATGGAACTGTGCCATTTAACAGCATGCTGTCTGTTGGAGAGAGAGAGCTTCTGAACCAATTAAGTGACTGGGGGGATAGGCCTATATTTGTGAGCTGTGATCAGAGTATAGAGTGAGAGATGGTGTCAAATGCTTTTGATAGATCTAAGTAAAGGGCAGACACAATGTGTCCTGAATCCCTAGTATTGATAACTGTGTCTAGGAAGGAAATTAGTGCAGTGGATGTGCTGCGACTTGGGTGCAAACCATGCTGAGTTGAGGGGAGGATTTTGTTTTTTAGGAGATAGTCTAAAAGTTGTTTATGCACACATTTTTCAAGGATTTTAGAGATGGGAGAGAGTATAGCGATGGGTCGAAAGTTAGAGATATCAGTTGAAAGGTCACCTTTATGTAGAGGAAGAATGATTGCTTTTTTCCACAGACAAGGGGCATAGGATTCTAGGATTGATCTATTAAGCAGAATGCTAATGGGGTAGGCCACAGCATCAGCAGCGATTTTAAGAAACTTGTCGGGGATTTTGTCGGCCGAGTTTGAACAGGGTTTTAATTTCAAAAGTTCTTTTTGATGAAAGAGGTGGGGAATGGGAGAAAGGTTGAACTCAGGGTGGGAGGGCTGTTGTGAGCAGTTAGATGATAGGGTATTAGTGCAAGAGTAGCATGTTCAAAGGTTTGTGAGGTATTATGAAAGTTCTGAGGAGAGGAATGTTGTAGGGGGGAATGAAAAGATGCAGTAGAGGGAATAGAATTGTATGGGAGAGGTAAAGAGAAGGTGGCAGTAATTTTGGTAATAGTGTCTATAAAGCAGGCATTAAATATGCTGGCTATTTGTTCAGGAGGCATGTCAGGGTGTGGGCAGGGACTGAGTTTGGTGTCAGGGTTCATTATTTATGGAAGACCAGAACATTTTGGGGTTATGTTTCCTATTTGTTTGCTGGTTATAGAAGTACTGCTGCTTGTCTTTAGAAATGAGTTTTTTAACTTGGTTTTGGAACTGTTTATAGAGAATAAGGTCTAATGGATTTCTTGATTTAAGCCAGGTTTTACAGACTTTATGTCTATAGGTCATAATTTCTTTGGTAGGTCTTGTTAACCAGGGGGCATGGTTACTTTTGATTCTTTTGGTTCTGGAAGGAGCTAGACTCTACAGGATAGTTAGAAAAATATAAGTGTTGTTGAAGTATTGTAGGGCATCATCTAAAGGGAGAGTTTTAAGATTATTCCAGTTAATGCTTTTTAGGATGCTATTGTATGTGAAGGGGTTACATTTTGAAAGATTTTGGACAATTTTAATGTTATGGACTTTATTTATAGATGAATAAGCACAGACAGCAAAGGCTGGGAGATGGTCACTAATAGAGTTAGACATGGTGCCTGAAGCTATGTATTTGGAGGGGTCAGAGACTAGAATCCAGTCTAAGATCTACATCCTTGCTACTGAGGTACAGTTCAACAGACAAGGGAACTTTCATTTTAAGAGAGCATATTTTACAATAGAGTGTGCCATTCATACTGCAGAAGTGCATCACTCCTAATTCCACAGTAATTCTTGTATATTTTATAAATATTTGTACATAGTATAATATATTTTATATTGTACATACACTCTAATTGGCACATTTTCCCTTACTCTTTAAAATAGTGACCCTGCTGGACAGAGGCAGCTTTTAAATGCTCTACTACCTAAATCCAGCTAGATGTCCCTGGGTAATATATCCTCTCATTTAAAAATGGGTAACGTGGCTAGACTTAAAAAGGCCTTCTAGGGCTGTTAGCCTACTAATCACCTATGAACCTATAATGACTTTCTTCTCCCCACCTCATTCTCTCTTGCCTTTCCTAATATAGAAGTTGCCAAAGAATTTTAATCCTCTCCATTCAACATTTTGTTGTCCGCAGTCTCCCTAATCACTTTTTACTTTCTACTCCTATACATAGCTCTCAACCGCTGGGCATAAAAAGTCTGGACAAAGCCCCCAAAATAGGGGAAAATTTTAAATATTGCTCTTATAAACTTATAAAGTTGATAAAATGCAAGGGCTTGTGTTAACATGCATTTTCTGAATGATAAGAAGTCTGAAACTCAAATGCCTGTCATTATATAATAACTTTACTCCTCACTTATTCCCCACAAAAATCCAGAAAACCACAAATTTTATGAGGAACAGACCAAAAATACGGCACAAAAAATCTGGACATTCTGTGAAAATCTGGATAGTTGAGAGGCATGCTCCCATATTTCACCATCTCATATCATATATTTTCTTTTTACTTAGCTTGTTCCATTGTTCCAATAATTCCTAATTTGTACTTTATTATTAATATTTTTCCATTTTGCTTTGTATAGCCTAATTTGGATCTTATCCTATCTCATATTTTTTTTTATTATTTTATGTGGAGCATTTCTTTTCAAGCCTCATCTGAAAAGGTGTCTTGTATGGCCCAGTTGAATTTTCACTGTAAACTAATGCAAATAAATAAATGCAAGTAAGTCAAATATACTACATGGCAGTGTCACATCTGGAACCTGAATGTAGGCATCTGGTTTGGGGAGAGAACCCACAGCCTTTTCATCTTCCCACCATCATAGCAGAAGGTGCTGCTTATGGATCCACAACAACAATGAGTTTAATATACTGTATGATATTTTTTTAAGTTGTATTTATATTTTGGTTATCAGGGTAGCGCTCTGTTCACAGAATGGCTACTTGCAGGTTCAGCCCCAGTTACAGTCACATTGTAACAATGTAAAGCAGAAAACAACTAATATCAATAGAAGCATAATCGAACGGATGCGTGACAAATAATGTGTGGGCATAAATGCAAAAGTAAAGTAAAAGATGTACAAAGACATTGAAGTACATTTAAAGATCGACAGTTCCACATTCCACAGGGTTTTACCCTTTTTTAATTTTTCCAGTCTTTTGGATTTCAAATACCATGACGGGAATGGACTCCATTCCTAAGTCAAAGTATGATTAAAGTTCATGAAATTAGTATTGTTTCAATCTTTGAAGTGCTCTTTGCAGCATCCATAATGTGCCCAGTAATGACTCCTTCTGCAATTCGTATGGAGTTACATGTATCAGTAACACATCTAAGTATGGCACGTTCAGCGCAAACTTCTCCTCCCCCTCCCCCCCAAAAGAGCAATTATCTATCCCAGCAGAGTGCTGCCCCCCTGACATCTCAGATGCTCAGGTGAGAGCCGCCCTCTCCAAAGCAAAAAACACAGCATCAATGGGACCAGACGGTGTCCTGGGCTGTGTCCTAAATGAACTTCAAGAAGAGCTGAACCCCAGCATAAAGCTACTGTAAAATCTCAGCCTTACTACAGGATATGTACCCAAAGAATGGCGTACAGCAACAGTGGTCCCTCTCCACAAAGGTGGTGCCTCAACGGATCCTGGAAACTATTGCCCCATAAGCCTGACTAGCTTGGTCTGCAAAGCTATGGAGAGGATCATCATGGAACTCATAAATAAAGATATTGGGGACCTACAGACACTGGATCCTACCCAGTTCAGCTTTGTTAAGGGCAGATCCTGCCTCTTAAACCAGGTTGATTTCTTTGAAACAGTCACCAAGGCCATTGATGAGGGGAAGGTGGTCCACACAGCCTACCTGGACCTCGCAAAAGCCTTTGATACAATACCCCACTTGGTATCCAGCTTAAATATAAACCCCTGTGTCACTAGATGGGTTGCAAACTGGCTCAAGGACAGAACCCACATGGTCAGAATTGCTGGAGCCATGTCAGACTCCAAACCAGTTACAAGTGGCATCCCACAAGGCTCAGTCCTGGGACCTCTCTTGTTCGGCATATATTTCTCAGAGGTACAGGCCAACATGGAAGGACTGTGGCTAACCAAGTTCACAGATGACTGCAAACTGGGTGCCATAATCGACTCTCCAGCTGACACAAGCATCCTCCAAAAGGGTCTCATAGAAACAGATAACTGGTGCCAGAGCCATGGCCTCAAGCTAAACACCAAAAAGTTAATAGTCATCCCCTTTGGCAAAAACAAAGTGCCCACAAATTACCACATAGGTGGTAATCCATTAAGTATGGAAGAAATAATTAGGGACCTAGGGACCCAAGTTGATTTGCAATCTCTCATTTGACAACCACGTGGCCAAAGTGGTTAGAAAAACCTTCTATATAGCCCACCTAATCATGAAGGGATTCACATCTAGATCAAGGGAGGTCATTGTGCCTCTTTATTCATCCCTCATCAGGCCCATAATTGAATACAATGCCCCTTTCGGGATGTACCTTACCCGACACCTGCAGCAACTGGAAAGACCCCAAAAGTACCTCACCAAGAGGATCAAAGGGCTCAAACAGATGCCATATGCTGCCCGGTTAAAGAAACTCCAGCTCTACTCGGTTGCATACCGCCTGCTTAGAGGCAAACTGTGCCTGACGTATAAAGCCATTTCCAACTCGGAATTAATGAACATGCTGCACCTCAGAAAATCCAAATCCCATCGAGCTACACACTTGAGGGACTTGAACCTCAGCACTGAAATAAATAGGACATGCTGGAGGGACAGATTCATAACCCAGAGGCTCCCTTCACTCTGGAATAGAATCCCAGTCCAAGTTAGGCAGAGTCCCTCACTGACTCTCTTCAAAAGAAATCTTGACGAGTGGATGGGAGATCGTAGGTTTACCCCGGGTATCACTTCTGTGTCACTGCTAAACAGAGGCACAGTAAACTAACCTCGAAAAAGGGCATAGTAAAACATTTAAAATGGGTGGTGAAAGCCAAACACACTCTGGCTAGGCTTATAAATGCCCTAGGGCAGATAGCCTAGTATGAACCTATGAACCTATGATTGTAAATTCTTTTATAAGACCCATTGCTCTTACTACTACTGGAACTGTCTGGGTATCTCTCCACATTGCCCTCATTTCTGCCCGCAAGTCCTGGTATTTTATGATTTTGTGGTTCTCTGTACGTAAGACATTGTAGTCACTGGATATAGCAATTTCAGTGATCAATGCTATGTTTGTCTTCTTTTTATGGACTACATATCTAGTTTTCTCACATCTATTTTTTGAACTGTTGGTAAATTAGGTTTGGAAACAAATCAATTTGTCCAGGGACATCTTCAGGTGGGGGTCAGACAGAAATAGTAATGGGAATTAAGAGGGTAGTGGAAGGAAGATAATCGGGGGGAGAAGAAAAGGGTTAAATGTAAATGTAGGAAGACTGGGAGGAAATGAGGTAAGGGTTGGGAGAGGCTTAATGGATTTTATGCAAGTGTAACTGGGTAAGAAATCAAATTTTGGCATGAACTTGCTACCTGCCTCCCTCCCTGTTTTTTGGAACACTGAGGATTGTGGTCATTTCATACGTTTGGGTGGTGGAGAAGAGGGACCGGCCTGTTCCTCTTCTGTTCCCCCTCTGGTGTTGGATGTTCATTTCAATGAGTTGGGAAAGGAGAGTCAGCAGTTGGATGCTGCTTTATAATTAAAATAAGTGAGTGGAGGTAAGGGCACTGCTTGTTTGGTTAGGGTGAGTGAGGTCATGCTGCCCTGGTTAACAGTTATATGGATGTTTACGCTGTGATTAATAAGAGTAGATGGATGTTTATGCTGTGTTTAATAAATATCGGTCAATATGTTTATGGAAGTTTAATAAAGGTCATCAAACATCATTCGGTGTTCATAAGTTCATAAGTTGGTACTAGACTATCGGCCCTAGGGCCTATACAAGCCTAGCCATAACAATTCCCTGGCTATTTCTTCCCACAGTATTTACTTCTCTGGACCCCTGTCTAGCAGGGCAACTGATGTGATCCCCGGGGTGAATTTCCTATCTCCCATTCAATCATCAAGATTCCTTTTGAAGAGGGCCAAAGAGGTGCTCTGCTTGACATGTATGGGCAGTCTATTCCAGAGTTTGGGGAGTCTCTGAGTCAGGAACCTATCCTTCCAGCATGTTTTGTTCATTGTGATGACAAGGTTTAGATCCCTGGAGCATGTGTCTCTGAGGGATTGGGATTTCTTTAAGTGTAGTATGTCCAACAGCTCTGGGTTTGACATGGCCATGTATGTTGAGCAGAGATCGCCTCTGAGTAGACGATATGCGACAGAGTATAGGTGGAGTTTTTTTAGATGGTCAGCATAGGGCATCTGCTTTAGGCCTGTGATTCTTTTAGTGAGGTATTTCTGCAGCCTTTCCAGTTGTTGCAGATGTCTTGAGAGGAACATAACAAATGGGGCGTTGTATTCTATAATGGGTCCAGTGAGGGATGAGCACAGTGGGACAATGACCTCTTTTTTCTGGATGAAAAGCCCTTAGTGATGAGGTGTGCCACATAGAAGGATTTCTTAACTGTTGTGGCAATGTGGTTATTGAAGTTGAGACTACTGTCCACCTCTGTCCCTAAGTCTCTTATCACACTTTTGGTGTTTAGTGTACTGCCACCTATGTGGTAATTCACTGGTACATGTTTTTTTTCTAAGGGGATAACTAAGTCTCTTATCACACTTTCAGTGTTTAGTGTACTGCCACCTATGTGATAATTCATGGGTACATGTTTTTTTTTCTAAGGGGATAACTATACATTTCTTGGCAGTGAGGTTGAGCCCATGGCTCTGGCACCAAGCTTCTGCTTCTGTAAGGCTCTTTTGTAGAATATCCACATCATTTGGGGATTCAGTAATGGCTCCCAGTTTGCAGTCATCTGCAAACTTTGTTAGCCAGAGTCCCTTAGTGTTGGCCTGTACTTCAGAGAAGTAGATGCCAAACAAGAGCGGTCCCAGGACTAAACCCTGAGGTACTCCACTTGTCACTTGTCTGGAGCTGGATTTGGACGCGGTTACTTTTACAGTGTGGGTTCTGCAGTAAGCCAATTGGCAACCCATCGAGTGACATAGAGATTAATGCCCAGCTTAGTAAGTTTGTCTATGATTCCAGAGTGGGGGATGATGTCGAAGGCCTTGGCGAGGTCCAGATAGGCTGTGTGGACCACCTTACCCTTGTCCATGGCTCTGGAGACTGATTCAAAGAAGTCAATTAGGTTCAGGAGACAAGATTGGCCCTTCAATAACCCAAACTGCATGGGGTCCAGTGTTTGAAGGTTGCCAATGTCTTTGTTTATAAGTTCCATGATGATACATTCCATGGCCTTGTAGTTCAGGCTCGTCAGACTGATGGGGCAGTAGTTCCTGGGATCCAAGATGGATCCCCCCCTTGTGGAGTGGGATAACTGTAGCTGTGCACCACTCAGTGGGCACGAAGCCTGAGGTGAGGCTATGATTAAACATGACACTTAGGTGAGGTGCCAGTTAATTTTATAGTTCATGTAGTACACAACCTGGGATGCCATATGGGCTCATGGATGCTGTATTCTTAGCTTTGGAGAGTGCATTTTTTACCTGTGTGGCCGTTATTACTGGAATTTGGTAATCTTTCGGTATCGAGATGGGCCCTTTAGGTGGTGAGAGGGGGGGTGAAGTTTGCACTGAATCGATCTGCCAGGATATTGACAATATCATTGGGATCAGTATATTTAATGCCATTCTGTTGTAGCTCAGAGCAGATCTGAGCATTGCCATTTAGATTCTTGACATAGCTATAGAATGCCTTGTGGTTGTCTTTGGAATCTTTGGCAATTTTATTTTTGTAACTAGCTTTGGATGATTTTATGAGAGATTTCAGCTTCTTACTGAGGCTGGTAAGGGAGTTTTTTGTATTGTAAAACTGGATCTGTGACTGTGTGATCTCTCAGCTCATCAAGACATGTGGAAGAAAAATTTCTCACTTCCATGACTTCAAAATCAAGGTTCTCATTCTCATGCTGTTCAGTGGTGTTTCTGGGTGATCTGGACAATGTATCAGCAAGATAAAGAAGTTTGCCTTTCTTGTAGACAAGAGTGAAATTATACTTTTGCAATCTCAATATCATGCATTGCAATCTGTTTGGAGCTGAATGCATATGCTTTCTCAAGATAGTGACTAGAGGTTGGTGGTCTGTTTCGATTTGGCTAGGTCTACCAAAGACATAATCATGGAACTTTGAACATGCAAACACAATTGCCAAAAGCTCATTCTTGAGCTGACCATATTGCATTTCAGTTTGGGTAAGAGTTCTCGATGCATAGGCAACAGGTTGACCCTCTTGTAGAATGACTGCACCTAGACCAGATTTCGAAGCCTCACATGAAAGAGTAACTGGCTTGTGATCATCATAATATCTGAGAGTTGGTGGACTAGCAATTCTGTGTTTCAGGACATCAAACGCTTTTTGGTGTTGTGCTAACCAAGACCAAGATACATCTTTATGTGTCAACTCTCTGAGCGGTGCTGAAAGTTGGCTCAAGTCTGGAATGAATTTGCCTAGGTAGTTAACCATGCCAAGAAAATGTTGCAGGGCTTGAACATTGTCTGGAGCTGGCATCTCAAGAATGGCTGTTTGTTTAGAAGGGTCTGGTCATAGGCCTGAACTGGTAAATAAATGACCAACATAAGTAACCTCTTGATGCCTGAATCTGCATTTCTGAGGATTGAGCTTAAGATTCACTTGATGTGCTCTTCCCAAAACTTTTCTGAGGTATCTATTATGATCAGCTTCACCATTACCTCCTACTAATATGCCTACTATAATACCACAAAGGTACCCAGAAAAAAGTTACTCCATTGCACGTTGAAAGACTTCATTTGCAGAATTTATCCCAAATGGCATTCTCAAAAATCTGTACCTGCCAAATGGAGTACTGAATGCAGTGAACAATGATGATTTCTTTTCAAGCTGAATTTGCCAGAATGAACTCTTTGCATCTAGGACAGAAAAAAACAGTGGCATTTGGGATCTGAGCTGCAACTTCTTTGACTGTGCACATTGGATGATGAGGTATTTTTAGTGCTTTGTTCAAATCTTGTGGATCAATTCACATTCTGATGTCATCTGAGCTTTTCTTATGAGCTACCACCATGGAAGATACCCATTCAGTAGGTTCTTCAACTGGACAAATCATACCTTGTCACAGCATTTTATCTAGCTTGGCTTTGACTCTGTCCTGCATGGCTATTGGAACTTTTCAAGCTGGCCTGATAACTGGACTGACATCTGGGTCTAACTTCATGGAGTACACAACTGGAAGCTTCCCCAGTTTGTCTTCGAAAAGATCAGCATAGGAAGAAAAATATACTGGGCAAAATTAGAGTAGTGGTCTTTCAAGCTAACATGATGGACTTCCTTATTAAATGAAAGCAGTTCCATTTTCAAACTGTCTATGTGCCCTAATAATGACTGGACATGCCTCTTGACCACATAAAATAACAAGTCTTAACATCTCCCAGTAGAGTAACATGAAAGCACTACTGAGCCTTCAGTCTATCTTTCTTCACCTCCATAAGCAACAAGCTTTGCACACTTTGCAAAATCAAGCCTTTCATCATAACATACTCTAGCAAATGCTTTTGCTGACATGTCATTGCACTTGGAATCTGTGTCAGCTTTGAGCTCTGCGGGTTTGCCATTTATCTGAACAGTACAAAATACTTGTTTTTTTGCCCTTAAATTCACTGCATTGACTGTTTCAAAAAGCAAAGACACACCATCAACATAAACAGTAGGGTTGCAGCTTTCTAATTAATCAGCTCATTTCTTAAAATGTTCCCTTTTAATAAAAGAATGTGGGCCTTTTGATTTACAAAACCTTTTGAAATTATTCCATTTATTGCATTTGTGGCATTGCTGACCAAAAGCTAAACATTTCTCTTTTTTAGATTCATGATTCCCACCACAATTACAAAAATTGGCAATGAAACTGGGTGACATCTGTTCACCCCCACCCATATGCTTGTTTGCTGACTCACACTTGTGCTTCACTGAGAGACTGTGCAAACTCTAGAATTTGTTGGAAAGCTCTGGGGTTTACCAGTGGGTGCTGCAGGGGTTACAGTTACTACCATGTGCTTGGGCCTGTTTCTTTTAACCAAGTTCTGCATACTATCAACATGAGCTCTCGAAGTTACTGGAAGTATGCATCTCTCATTTGTAAGCATATTTGTGTGCTTTTCTGTGAGCTCATATATCTGACAAATCTCAAAGGCCTTATTCAAAGTTAAATTAAATGAAGCAAAATCTTTGTCACAGCATCATCTTTACTACCACACACATCTGTCTTTTATCAGCTCATTCCTTAAATCACAAAATCTGCATGTTTTAGCTTTGTTTCTCAAGTCAGTTATATATGCTGCAAAAGTTTCACCATGCTTTTTGATCCCTTTTGTAAAATTAGTGCCTTTCCATTGTAACATTTGTCTAGGGGTTACACGTTTCTCTAAATTTACATTTTAAGCATTCAGGGTCCTCCCTTGACACAGCCGGTATAACAAAATAATGGTTTTCCCCCTCTTCTGCAAAGACAGCAGGTACATACACAAACGAACGCTCCCTTTCAGTGGCTTCTGACCCAGTTAAATTAAGTAGAATAAATTCCTTTGTATAGTCATCTTTATCAGAAAATGCAGACTGTATGAAAATGTACTCTTGCTCAAACACTCTCCAGTTCTCAGCAATATTATTGTGAAACACAAGTGCACTGGGTTTTCGAAATCCATCTGCCATGCCCACAAAGTATGCACAAACACATTGAACAATATGGCCCTTGTATTTATGTGCATACAAACTGTTCTGTGGGCTTGTAATAACATTCAAATGCACAATAAACTCTTTGAAACACTGTACTTTGCAGAATATGCTCTATCATGGCTGTATTTTGTGAAATAACTTTACTGTAATACTGCACAACCATGCAAACACTTTATACACCTCTGATAATGGATTTATTTAATTAATACGAAAAATACGTGCTTAGAGAAAATGTGGTAATTTCCTCTTATTTTATTCATTTTATGCAATTCAGACTTTATCTCAAACATTTTCCATAGTAATTTGAATATTTTTATCAATATCAAACATATCGGTGTGTTTGAATATCATTTAGAGCGTTCTGTATATCTCATTTCATATTTTGCAAATAAGAAATTACTTGAGCAAGTTTTAACATCTGAAATTAGTTTCTGACCTGTTTTGTGAATTATAAATGCAGTAGGGATGATCCACTCCTCTATATTCCACCAATACCAACCAGGTGCTCTTGGGCTTAAATTGAAGAAACTGGAACTCTTTCTGGCAACACGTCATTTTGGCCATGCTTCCTTTCACACTATGCCCTTTAGATATCTTGCTTCTGACACCATGTCACTTATCCCTCCCTAACATAGATGACAAGCAGGTGGGGTAGTTTGTTTAGATGCTTTAATATGTAGAAACACAACAGGATGGATAGCAGCATCATAAAATATAAACAAACTGATTAATAGACAGAAAGTACAGTTGTGTACACTTACCATAAATGTAGATGATCAAGTGGATTCACTGTTGCAGTCATCACATTTGGGTTATCTGCTTGCAGTAGCCCTCAGTCAGCCTGATTAACAATGTCTTGGGTCCTGCGTCTGTTGCTGTCCCTTCTTCCGTGACGTCAGGTCGTCAGGGGTATAAAACATGCAGCCAACGCCATTACATCAGTTTTTCTTGCCCCAGATGTCAGGTGCCCCCCTAATGGGAAGCAATTAAATCTATAAATATACAAGGTTATACTTCCAACAAAAAAGCAAATACACCAAAAAGCTTTTAAGCATAGTAAAAAAGGGTAGAGTTATGACCAAAAGAAGTAAGGGGACTGGAGGGAGGGTAACCAGGACTGCAACAGTGAATACACTCGAACATCTACATTTATGGTAAGTGTACACAACTGTACTATGTTCTTCATGTTTCACTGTTGCAATCATCACATTTGGGTAGATTCCCAAAGCTAAGGATGGGAGGAGGAATTTAGATAGCATTAGGACCAGCTATAAGGCCCTGCAAGGCTGCAGTGGCAAAGCCAGATCTGGATTTAGAGAAAATTGGCAGATGGTAATGCTTGGTGAAAGTATGTACAGAACTCCAGGTATCAGCTTCTAGGATGTCCCTGGTAGGCACGCCTCTGAGAAAGGCTGTAGAGGTAGATGCAGCCCTGGTGGAGTGGGGTCTGATCCCCTGTGGGATAGGTTTTCCATGTTGCTTGTAGCAGAAATGAATGCAATGGCCTATCCATTCGGAAATGGTTTCTTTTGAAATAGCCTTCCCCTCTGCCCCTGTAGCAAATGCCACGAGCAGTTGGTCAGATTTTCTTTAAGGTTTAGTCCTGTCCAAGTTGAATCTAAATTGTCTGTGCACATCTAGGGAGTGCAGTATCAGTTCCTCTTTGTTCTATGGATTAGGAAAGAAGGTTGGCAAATGAATGGACTGATTAAGGGCCACACTGGGCATGAAGGAGGGATTGGTCCTGAGGGACACCTTGTCCGCATGAAAGATGATGAAAGGCTCTACTGCCATGAGGGCCTGTAATTCAGATACCCTTCTTGCTGAAGTGATTGCTAAAAGGAAAGCTGTTTTCCAAGAAAGGAATTTTAAGTCTGCAGTAGCAGCTGACTCAAAAGGAGGAAGAGTGAGTTTCTCCAATACAAAGTTAAGGTCCCAGGCTGGAGTTGGAGGTCTCCTGGGTGGTCGTAGATTCTTGGCCCCTCTGAGGAACTGTTTGAGCAGTGGATGAGGGAAGAGGGGAGGTTCTGTGTTATAATGAGCTGAAATGGCTGAGGCATGAATCCTGATGGAGGAGAAAGACAGGCCCTTGTGAAGCATCTCAGTTAAGTATTGTAAAATCTGAGGTAAGTTGGGCACTGCTGTGCTCATCCCTTGAGATTGGTTCCAGGCACAGAATCTTTTCCATTTTTCAGCATAAGATTTTCTAGTACTAGGTCTCCTTGCCTCTAAAATGATATCCATCACTGGTTTACTGAGGGATGGTAAAGGAGAGATTAGGTAATGAGCCAGGCTGCTAGGTTCAGAGTTTGAAGCTGAGGGTGCAGAATCTGGTTTTCCTTCTGAGACAATAGAGTAGGAGTCTGAGGCAGGTGCCATGGGGCCAACAGTGACACACTGCACAAGAGGGGGTACCAGTGTTGGCGTGGCCAGTCTGGTGCAATCAAAATCGTCCTTGGTTTGTCTTGCTTGATCTTTAGTAGTACTTTGGAGAGCAGAGGCAAAGGAGGAAAGGCATAAATTGAAATGTTTTTCCAGCTGAAGGACAGAGTATCCACTTTCCAAGCTTGTTTGTGGGGAGTCCTTGTGCAAAATTTGTCCAATTGATAGTTATGGGGGGAGGCAAACAGGTCTATATCTGGGCTCCCCTATTTGCTTGTCAACATGTTGAAAATCCTTGGTTCCAGTTTCCACTCGTGTGGGTCCATGAGGCTTCTGCTTAGTTCATCTGCCAGTGTATTTAGTTTTCCTGGCAGGAATTGAGCTTGTAGATGCACTTGGTAGCTTAGGGCTGTGTTCCACAATGCCATGACTAGTCTGCAGAGGGGGTAAGAATGTGTACTCCCCTGCTTGTTTATGTACCACATAACAGTGGTGTTGTCTGTCTTCACCATTAATTGTCCTAGAAGAATGTGGTCCTTGAAGGCTGTCAGAGCATTCTGTACAGCTAACATTTCTTTTTGACTGATATGCAGGTGCATTTGACTTGGGTTCCATTTGCCCTGAATGCACTTCCCTGCCAGGTGAGCCCCCCCCCCCATGCATAGTCTGATGCGTCTGTTGTTAGGGTTTGGGCATCAGGGGGTAGTGTGAATGGTAGTCCCTTGTTTTGGTGGCAGGCCTCTGCCCACCAAAGAAACTCTAGGTGTAGGCAAGGTATAATAGGATTCATTGCTTCTAGATCCTGAGAATGTTGACACCATAGGCTTTTCAGATACCATTGTAGTTTCCTCATATGCAGTCTTGCATATGGAATAAGAAGAATGCAGGAGGCCATGAACAAGGGAGCTCGCAGGATTTTTTGCAGGGGGGTGCAAACCCAAGCCCCGCCCATGCAGCCCCATCCCCTCTGTTGCCCCCGCCCACTCAGCCCCACCCCCGCCCACGCAGCTATTCCAGTGTCCCATTACTTGGCTATTTCTCCCCATTTGTCATAGACACTGTTCAAATTTCTCAGTGTGCATACTGTTTTATGCTTTACTTCTACAATTATTACAGATATCTGGATTTAATTTACAACTTTTATTTCAAATTTTATAGCACAAACACTGATAGACATTTACTAAACCTAAACAAAGCAATAGTCTTACAATGAAAACAGACTTAGCATTAAAACTTCTCTACCTTTGATAGGCTCCTTGCACACATTTTTAGAGCCATGCAAAAGTTCTTTGATTCACCTTCCTGACTGTTAAAGTATACTACATAATAATTTTATTATATCCCTTGTATAATACAGCACCACTTGTTAGATAGTGTGTTTTAAATTTATAGTTCTGAGCATTTTTCCTTTAAGCAATGAAACAAATATGAACCAATAATGACAATCTGCCCAATTCAGAACATTTCAACCATAAAGGGCCACTCAAACTTCTGTCATACAATCCACCAATATCAATCTATGCAGAATCTCTGCAGAAGTATAAGTCATCTGAATAATTCCACATTAAAGAGATCTGAAACCAATGAAGAGGTTGTTGCTAGAAAAAAACTTTATTTCAGTGTTTCATTTACAAATTCAGTGTCTGTTGCCCTTGAAGAATAAATTGCCTGTGCTACATTAAAATAAATGGTAAGTTGGTATATTGCATTAGGGAATGGGTGGCAGGCTGAAAAACAGGTTCATAGTTATTAGGTGTCTCATCCAAAGGAGGACATACTAAGAACTGCAGTACCATACCCCCCTTAAAATACAAATGTACATGCTGTATGAATAGAACCTGCAGCCCTTTGCATCAAGATGCAAGTATGCTACCTGCTGTGCTAACACTGCTTTAAAATTCTGTACCACAATAATGATACCATTTGCTAAACAAAACAGTTGCACATTTTAAGCAGACTTAGCATGAGCAGCAGTAACCTTTGCTTCCCTTGAAGCTCACAATTCCTTGAAAATGCACTGGAAAATAAATTCCACCTGCTAGGGCATTTCTCTCTCTCTGAAACACACACACACACACACACACACACACACACACACACACACACACACACACACACACACACACACACACACACACACACACCTCAACTTCTTAGTGCAAGAAATACATAAATAGATTTTTTCAAAGTTACAACAACTGTAAACTCTGTGACCATGGTGTGTGTTTGTTTTTGACAGAAAGGTATAAAGGAAGTTACAACAACTGTAAACTGTGTGACCATGGTGTGTGTGTGTTTTTGGCAGAAAGGTATAAAGGAACTCATGGCTATGTATATAGCTGAATATCTCTGTACTGCAGTATTCCCTACCATGATGCTGCTTTAATAGTGTGTTTGCATTCAGAAACTTTTACAGTTTTTATACTGAATTTTATAGCTACATGAATTAGAAAATAACCAATTTCCTTTTCAGAGCCTAAGCTAAACAGTCCACTCCTTACAAGCACTGCTTCCCCTGGAAAACATCTATATATGCATCACAGAGATCTAGTTCAAGACCGATGACAGAACTCCTTTAATGCAGGATTTCAATACCTGCCACAAGTTCAGGCCTATCACCTGAGATGAAAAGGTGATGGTGTCTACATATTCTTAAACAACATTTCATCATTTCCAGACTTGCTAGGTGAGATAATGACGTGGAATTCCTCTGCATCCAACTTAGCATTAACAAAACTCCTTACTGTGTCATACCTAACTATAGGTCCCCTCTATGTACCCCATCAGTCCATATCTCCTACCTAACTAATATGGTGTCCCTATGCATTAAGCCAACACCATTATTCTAGGAGACGTCAATCACATTTTCTTCCAAAATTGCCATTTTGAGGAAGGATTATTAGGGGAGAGCAACACTGAGCCAAAATTGGGGACAATGGAGAGGTTAGGATATTCCTAATTCTACAAAGCGATTTGTACATACCTCTCAACCTCTTAATGCAGGAAATCTGGACAAGGCCAAATATATTGGGGGAACATACAAACACTACTAAAATTGCTCTTGTATAAACTTAAGACAGTTGATAGAACAGGTCTTGCATTAGCATGCATTCTTCTGAAGGCTATGACATCTGAAACTCAATGTCTGTCATTTAGTGACTTCATTGTATGAGGAACAAACCAAAAATAAGAAGTAAATATCTATTCATTCTGCAAAATATGGACAACTGAGAGGTATAGTTCAACCGGGGCTGTCTGAGTTTGCTACCCCCCCCCACAAAATCATGGTCGAATGGAGCCTCCCCCCTGCAGCCGTTCCAATGTCCCATTCCTTGGTTATTTTGCCCCATTTACCATAAACACTGTAATGTGCATACTGCTTTACTTCTGCGATGATTTAGATTTCATTTGAAAGTTTTATTTTGCATTTTACAGCACAAACCCTAATAGATATCTGTTAAACAAAGCAATGCAGTCTCACAATGAAAATAGACAACATTAAAACGTCTCTGCCCTTGAAACTCACATGCTTTAAAACAGCATTGAAACCCACATTCAAAGAAAATACATTTTGCCAGTGGCAGATAAATATTAACTCTGGGCTGTCTTCAAAATCGTAGGCCCCTTGAACATGAAACATACACATGCTCTTTGATACACCTTCCTGGCTGTATTACATTATATTCCTTGTACAATATAGTACAGTAGTTAGAGGGCATTTTAAGTGCATTGTTTTGAACATTTTTCCAGTAAGCAATGAAACAAAATGCATACACCAATGACAAAACTGCCCAATTCAGAACATTTCCATCATAAAAAGTCTACTCAACCTTCTATAGTCCACCAGTATAAGTAAATATGCACAATCTCTGAAGTAGTAAAATCCACATTAAAGAAATCTGTAACTAATAAAGAGGTTGCTGCTAGCAAACAACTTTATATGTCATTGTTTCATCTACAAATAAAGTGCCTGTTGCCCTTGAAGAATAAATTGCCTTTGTTGCATGCATTAAAAACACAATAAGCTAGTAATACTGCAATAGGGAATGGATAGCAAACTGGTAACAGGTTCATAATTACTAGGTATCTTTGCCAAACAGCACTGCAGCATCCACCCCCTTTACAACACAGTACAGTATCAGCAATGCATCTACCTACTGTGGGAGTAGAACCCACAGCCTTCAGCATCAAAAGCAAGTACACTACCTGTTGTGCTATTAACAATACAAGCAGACTAAGCATAAGCAGCACTAAACTTTTGCTCCCCTGCAGCTGTCAGCTCCTTGTAAAATCTACTCGACACTCAGCTGTATCTCTGAACTTTGCAGCACAAGAAATCTGGCAAAAGACAAAATTTATTGGGGGGGGGACAAAAGGCCAAAACCCAGGGACACATTTTAAACATTGCTTGTATAATGTTGGAAAGTTGCTAGAATAAAATGCTGCGTTACCACCATACATTTCACTGCCACGTCTTGAACCCAGGGAACCCTGTGCAAAACAGTCAGAGCAACATACCACTATGCCAAATCAGCTGTTTTGTGAAAGAGGAAGACTGAAACTTAAATGGCTACCATTTAGTGAATTCAGTTCTCACCATAGCACAGCTGTCAACCTCTTAGCACAAAACACCTGAACAAAGCCAATAATGGGCACAAAACACCTGAACAAAGCCAATAATGGGTGAATACAGCCCCAAAACATTCAGTGAATTCAGTTCTCACCACAGCTCTCAAACTCAGCAAAAAACACCAGGACAAAGCCAGTAATGGGGGAATATAGCCCCCAACCTTATTCAGTGAATTCAGTTCTTACCATACCTCTCAACCTTAGCACAAAACCTGGATGAAGCCAATAACGGGGGGAATACAGTCCCAAAGATAGGGATAAATTTCAAATATCCATCTTATACACTTAGAAAATTGCTAGAATAAAAGCTTGTGTTACCATGCACTTTCTGAAGAATATGAAGTCTGATATTCAAATGAGTGTCATTTTTTTTTACATTTGTTAACCAGGAAAGTCTGACTTGGAATAAAAGCTAATTTTTAGCAGAGACCCAGGGAGAAACTCCAGACAGACATGTTTTTGTAAGATGGGAGGAAACAAAAACAGGGAGGGCATACAGATTCCACACAGAAGGTAAGGCACCCCAGCAAAGAATCAAACCAGAGAACATGTAGCTGTCGGGCAACAATGCTACCACTGGCTTTGCAAGTACACAAATACAGAAACCACAGATTTTATGAGGAACAGAACAAGTATGAGGGAAAAACCTGCAACATTACACACGCACACCTCTCACTCTGAAATCCCACACACACACACACACACACACCTCTCACTCTGAAATCCCACATACACACACACCTCTCACTCTGAAATCCCACACACACACACACACACACACACACACACACACACACACACACACACACACACACACACACACACACACACACACCTCACTCTGAAATCCCCCCCACACACACACACCTCTCACTCTGAAATACCACACACACACACACACACACACACACACGCACACACACACACACACACACACACACACACCTCTCACTCTGAAATCCCCCACACACACACACACACACACCTCTCACTCTGAAATCCCACACACACACACACACACACACACACACACACACACACACACACACACACACACACACACCTCTCACTCTGAAATCCCACACACACACACACACACACACACACCTCTCACTCTGAAATCCCACACACACACCTCTCACTCTGAAATCCCACACACACACACACACACACACACACACACACACACACACACACCTCTCACTCTGAAATCCCACACACACACACACACACACACCTCTCACTCCGAAATCCCACACACACACACACACACACACACACACACACACACACACACACACACACACACACACACACACACACACACACCTCTCACTCTGAAATCCCACACACCTCTCACTCTGAAATCCCACACACACACACCTCTCACTCTGAAATCCCACACACACACACACACCTCTCACTCTGAATCCCACACACACACACACACACACCTCTCACTCTGAAATCCCACACACACACATCTCTCACTCTGAAATCCCCCACACACACACACCTCTCACTCTAAAATCCTCCACACACACACACACACACACACACACACACACACACACACACACACACACACACACACACACACACACACACACACACCTCTCACTCTGAAATCCTACACACACACACACACACACACACACACACACACACACACACACACACACACACACACACACACCTCTCACTCTGAAATCCCACACACACACACCTCTCACTCTGAAATCCCCAGAAAGCAGGCAGGCACAGAGATTCCTGGATTTTGTAAACAGAAACTCCCTCAACTAGATTGTCAATACACCAGCCAGGTGTGCAAACACACTGGATCTGGTCTTCACTGAGGCGGAGTGCAGCACATCCCATAGTGTAATGTCTTCTCTGGTATGGTCAGACCACAAAATTGTCTCCTTTGAAGTAAAAATAAATCGTGAAACCCCAGCTAACCCTGGAGTGTTTAGGAACTACTTAAAGGCTAACATCCCACTATTAAGTGATAATCTGGCAAAATTCAAGTCTCTATAAAGATGAGAACACTGCTGCCAACACAGAACTGTTCACAGAAACCCTATACATGCATGTTAATAGTTGTATAGAGGCAACTGTGTCCATCAGTAAGAAGAACATAACTAACTCAAAAAACAAGCCACCCTGGTGGAATCCCATTATCAATAGGCTGTTTAACAGAAGGAAGAAAATCATGGCAAAATGTGAGAGGTGTAGCACCCAGGAGGATAAACGAATTCTCAGCAAACTAAAAAAACAACCAAGAGAACAGATAAAGTCTATCAAAGCCAAATTTGAGGTAAAGTTGGCCTCCCAGGCCAAGAACAACCACAAGGCATTATTTACTTATGTCTGCAACCTCAAAGGCAATGCACAGTTGTGTGTGGAGCTCATTGGTAATGGAGCCACCTATACTGAGCCAGAAGATATAGCAAACCTGAGACATTCAGCTATAACTTTACCCCTCTCTCCCTCTTATCCTTCCAACAGGAAATACCATCAAATATAATTATCCCCTACTATCACTAGTCAATAGATCCTTAATGCTCTCTCTAAGGCCAAGAACACTGCATCAGTGGGCCCAAACAATGTCCCAGGATGTATTCTAAATAGCATGAAACATGACCTATTGGGCCATCTGGAATTGGTATTAAACTATAGCCACCAAACAGGCTTCATGCTTCATGAAAGAAGAACAGCAACAGTCATCCCTCTGCACAAAGGTCGGCCATCTACAGACCCTGGAAACTACAGACTCATTAGTCTCATATGCAAAGCCATGGAAAGAATTATCATGGAAATGATCAATAATGACATAGAAAACTTCCAGACACTGAACCCATCCCTGTTTGGCTTTGTCAAGGGCAGGTCATGCCTACTCAACCTGGTGGACTTCTTTGAGAAGGTTACCAAACAGTGGATAAGGGCAGAATGGTTCACACTGCCTACCTTGACCTGGCCAAGGTATTTGACACAATACCCAACTCAGGCATGGTTGACAAACTCAAAAGGTTAGGTATAAAGCCTTATGTCACCTGGTGGATAGCCAGCTGACTCACAGATAGGACCCAGGAAGTTATAAATGGGGAATCCACCTCTACAAAGAGTCCAGTCACAAGCGCAGTCCCACAGGGATAGGGACTGGGACTGCTCCTTTTTGGTTCTCCAAAGTCAAAGCCAATGTTAGTGACATCTGGGTGACTACATTTGCATATGATTGCAAATTAGGAGCAGTCAGACTCCCCCACCAACACAAATGTTCTCCGGGACGGGCTGACACAGGCAAATAACTGGTGTCACAGCCTTGGGCTAAAACTAAATGCTAAGAAATGCATAATAGTATCCTTTGGGAAGTCATCTACCCCAATAAATATATTGACAATACACCCCTAAGAATCGACCCAGTAGTCAGGGACCTAAGGACACACATAGGCAGTAATCTAGCCTTTGACCATCATGTGTCTATAGTAATGACGAAATCATTCTTTGTTGTGCAACTTATAAACAAAGGTATGGCATCTAGGTCCAAGGAGGTCATTATTCCATTGTATTCAGCATTCATCAAACCTATCATTGAGAACAGGCGCATACAACACTTGGAATGTCTATAGAGGTTCCTCACTAAAAGAATACAGGGCATAAGTAACATGTCCTATGCAGAAAGCCTCATGGACCTATCCCTGTATTCTGTCTCCTACAGGGTGTTGAGAGGACATCTATGAGTGGCATACAAGGCACTGTCAGACCCCACCCTGATGGACCTCCTGCATATCCACAAAACAAACAGCACCAAAATTACCTGTTCTAAAGACTTAAACCTTACCTGTGATATAAATAGGACCTGCTGGAGAGACAGGTGTGTATCCCAGGGACCACTCCTTCTCTGGAACAGGTTCCACATTCATGTGAAGCAGAGTACCTTCTTAACCCAATTCAGATATAACTTGGACAACTGGACGGGGAACAGGAAATGAATCCCTGGTTTAGTGTCTGTGTCTCTAATGGACATAGGCAGCATATAAATGGTTCATTTCCCAGGGTCCTGCTTGTAAATTTTCATCTCCCAAGTTGCTGCTTACACTTATCTAGGGTATGAAAACTTGTCAGAGATTTGGGATGCATGGCTAGGCTTAAAAATGCCCTTGTGGTCCTTAGCTTAGTCCACAGCTATGAACCTATGAACCTAAGAACCTATGATTCACTTTGTTTTAGCTGATTTTGGCAAACTGCAACCACTCATCAGGTTGGAGTGATAGAAAGACACACCCAGCATGATCACAGAAGGCTGAGAGATAAGGCAGCCTACATAACATTCAGATGGTGGTATAATTAAATGGAAATGAGCAACCTTATTAAAATGAAGGCAATGATGGATGCAACTGAGGGCAAACAGTATCACAGATTGAGTCAGAAATGTATATATTTCTTGTGGAGAGAGCCACTGCCACAGATTTTGACTGCAGTAACATCCTGGAATTATTGAAGAGAACCAAAGAAAATATGTATGAGTTAGCCACTGCATTAGTAAATATACAAAATATACTGTATACAAATATACAACAGAATAGGCTATTCCTATTGCTGACAGTCACAGAAGATATGTGTGTGTGTGTGTGTGTGTGTGTGTGTGTGTGTGTGTGTGTGTGTGTGTGTGTGTGTGTGTGTGTGTGTGTGTGTGTAGACCACATGCAGGGATGGACCTACAATAAAATATCCCACAAGATGTGAATGTGGACACCTGCTATCAACCCCAGAATAAATGGTGATAACACAAAGCAAATATGAAATATGAAATGCCCTACTACAGATGTTGGAAAGAGATGACCCAAAGTGCTACAAAGTCCATATAATAAACCTGCTCTACAATTATCCCCGATGCAGATAAGACAGATGTGTTTGTGTCAGATTCCTGTGGATCTACAGCATACAATGAAAATGACTCAGTGTTACTGTGGTCTCCCCAGCCTAAACATTATGCTACTACTACAGACACTTTCTCCAAGTACACAGTCCATAGGAGGGTATGACTAAAATGTATATTGACACAACATTCAAACAGGAACACCATGGAGGGATGTTGACAAGAAGACCACTCTATGCATGCCTATGGACTGGGCCAGTTAGCCCCCTTAATACACACACACCCCAAGTACTACACTCACAGATACTGTACCAGTAATCATAGGTTCATTACTGTACCAGTAATCACAGCATCCAGACTTCTGTCAGCATGTTTCCCATGTATCACCCTGCTGTATGGCTTTGTCAGTGCCACCTTCACTTGCCATACCACTCACATTTGTTCTCTATCCCTGGTTTGCCTCTTTGTGCATAGCAAACTCTATTATGTTATTTGGCAAATGCCAGCTTATCACAGAATCATAGGAGGTTACTAGGGTATTGACCTGGATGTCATTTCAAACTTAGCTGTTTCATCCCACTGATAGTTTTCTGAACTGGAAGCAATTAATTCTCTGTCTTTGGCACAGCACATACTATCACAGGCATGAATGGACTACATAACTGGTATCACTGTCTAAGTCCTCATGGCATGTATTTTACCTTGTCTCATACAGCGTGTCAACATGGCTACAAGCACATCTTCCTATGAGATATTACATCAAATATGACCATCTTGCCTCTGTATTCTCCACACCACCCCATGGGTACACATATACTGCACACTTGCATGCATATCATGAAATAGGGACATTTTATTTTATATTCCTAGTATGATAAATGGCATAGTGGCATACCTAGCAACTGTTTACTTCACTAGTAGGTACCTGGATGACTAGTCTTCAGAAATATTCCAAATAATAATGCCTTTTTGTCCCCCCTCCCCAGCTTTTCTTTATATTTATTTGATGCTTGTTTCATATCTGTCAGTTTATTTTAGCATTTTCTGAAGCATCTGCTTTGGCTATGCTGTGATTCCCACAATGCCATCAGCCCCATCCTTCTCCCACCTGCACACTGTATGCCTCTAGGCCTGCTTTCCCATCAGATGATAGAGGTCCAGAGGTAGATGGGTGCAGTCTAGGGTCATCCCCAGTGGCCTCTGGAGGTTGTTCACTTCAGGAGGATTGTTATTCCCTCCCATCTGGTGACACTACATAGGGACACAATTTGTCACCAGGTAGGAGTTGGTGGGTAAATTAGTGGACCTGTGGCTTGAATGCCATATTGACATTTGGAGAGTTCCCTTGAATGATTTACATAGTATGTACCTATGCCTGCTTTTTCTCCTTTTCTGACTTTCTGATGCATCCACTTCCTCACCATTTTACTCAATAAACCTATGTCTACAAAGTTACTGGGAGCCACTTACTGTGGCCTCCAGACATTCTTGTAATATCAAGAAGTAGTACATGTGCATGCACAGACTTGCACACATACTACTTGCTCACTAATGGTGTGCACAAGATCTCTAACTGCAACAGTCGGAAGGTATCTCTCACTGCTGGACCTGTCTTTTCTGTGTGAGTTTCTTAATGAGTTACTTCTTGAGCTATGACTTTCTTCCTTGTTCATTGATAATTATCTTTGGGTCATGTCATGCCTCTCTCCATCTCTGTGGTAGCCTTTGTGTCAGAGTAAACATGTTTTCTGAATCCCAGGATCTTTTTATTCTATATTAAAAAAAAATCTGTGGTTTGTTATTGACACAAACATTGCATATTGGGTTATATGAATGCAACATGATTTATACACCAGCACTGCACAGTGGTCTGTATGCATGGGACATGATACAGAGTATGTCAGGGCTACTTGTGTGACACTGCATGCCCTTAAGAAGGATACATGGTATGTTGGTACTACAGTTTTAAGGTAGAACTGTTATAAATGGAATACCAGCAGAATATCAAAAGGGCCAAAATAATAAACTGGAATGAAGTTAAACAATGATAAAATGAAAAATAAAAAGAGCACTGAACCTGTATGAAAAATCGACATTTATTATACCTTCTGCATGTAGATCCCTTTTAGCAGTCAAGTCTTTATTTAACTAAAATACATAGTAAAACTGCACCAAATATATTTTTATAATCCAGTCTAAGCACAAATAATCCACGTGGCCAATGTAATATATAAATCAATGTACCACTTTGGAGTTCAGTTACTCACATGGCTAACCCATATGATGGTTCCATGTGGTTCTTTCTGACCTGACAGTTGCTGCTGTGTTAGTAAATGGAATGGACAGACCCCACACTTACTCCTGTGTATCAGTATTTTCACATTAAGTCTGAGTTGAAGAATAATGCTGAAATAACCCAAAAGCTACATGGTGTCGATTGTACTGGCCATGTTGAGTGTTGTATATGATTCCCCGTTAATAGTGAGGTAATTAAAGTCACCCATAAATATGGTATTAGGTTGAGTGGTGAGTGTTTCCAACAAGTTTAAATGCATGATATACGTTTTCCTTGTCATGTACTGCAGTGGTGGTGCTGCGGTAGCGTTGTCGCCTCACAGTTAGAAGTTGCCCGTTCGATTCTCAGTTAGAGCATCTTCTGTGTGGCAACATGCGTGAATGGGCGTACCTTCATGGAAGGTTGTGCTTCAGGCCCGGCAAGTGGGCACATAAAAATCTACTGCCAATCATTAGCGGACCGGAGTTCTGCTGTGGCGACCCCTAACTGGGAAAAGCTGAAAGACATAACGTTCAACATATTGATCCCTGCTGAAGTAGCCTTGGCTATATGGGTAGCTTACCTTAGCTTAATACATTTGGGATATGGAAGGAAAAATGTCCTGAAGCCTCTGTAGAATGGTCCTAGGAAAGCCTGATCTTGACCTAGAGAAGGAATTAAGCTTATAGTGCTTCGTAAAAGTTTTTCAGAGGGACAAATTGCTGCTTCTAGAATACTTCTGGAATATACTAAGACTCAGACAGTATGCAGTATACTTGGCAGAGGTAATCCTCCCATACAGTTCATCATAACATTACTGAAACAGCTGTGAGGTTAATTATCAGCAAACAGACCACCTCCTGTCACTTGGATATAAACATACAGTGAGATACACACAGTCCTTCATTTACATCTTGCACTGTGTCACCAGCAGAATGTACAAATAAACCTCAGAAATGTGTTTTTTGAACTTGCCACATTACATCCCCTCCCCTTTCCCTGCTATAGCAGTATACTCTACCCTGCACATAGCCCCCCACAGCAATATTGTTGACATTTACACCTATTAGCTTACCCCCTACAGTATGAAACTGCATGTATGTCCTCAAACAACAAACAAGTAAAGCATTAGTAGGGCAGCAAAACTGACAAAAATACCATTTCCCATTCACTTACCTTTCTTTAAGTGTGTCTTCCTTGTAGTAATTAATTAAAGCCTTGTGGTTGCCAGCTTAACAGTTTGATACTCAGCAACATTTTGTAATCCAGTGACACTAGCACTGGCCCTGACTGCTTTTGTCTTTCATTTTTGATGCTGTTAGCATTGCCCTTATGGTAATGTGCATAATCTGAATGAATGCTCATGAGCTGCATTTTTATTTCATCACACAATTCTCACGTGCTAGGCTGAGAGGCTCAGTCAACTTTGGGAACTCACATGAGTACCTGCTATACATGCATGAGTGGTCTATGACCTTGGTGGGTGCATGGGGAAACATATTGCAGTATTATGGCCTGTAGAGGACAAGGTCCCCCCCCCCCACACACACACACACACACACACACACACACACACACACCTCTCACTCTGAAATCCCACACGCACACCTCTCACTCTGAAATCCCACACGCACACCTCTCACTCTGAAATCCCATCTTCCACACATTACTCACTCTGAAATCACATCTTCTGTCCGTCCATTTCAGTTCCCACTCGCAAGTAGTCCTCTAAACCGAACCGCTCGCAAGTAGTCCTCTAAACCGTCCGTTTCGGTTCCCGCTCACAAACTTGAAAATATGTGCACTGCACGCGATGATGTCAGCACGCCCGCGACTACACTTCTTTCTTCTTAAAGAAGAACGCCCTAAAAAAAAAAAAAAAAAATTTAATTAAAATGATTAACTAGTCAGCAGATTCCAGAGGGGTGCAAGTGCACCCCCTTGCACCTGCCTGCGGGCACCCTTGGCCATGAACCCCAAGGCTTGTAGTATTTGCCTTACAGATAGCAGGGTTTTTGTGGCCACTTGTTTGAAGTAGGTTGTCAAATGAATT
Source organism: Protopterus annectens (assembly GCF_019279795.1). NCBI lineage: Eukaryota > Metazoa > Chordata > Ceratodontiformes > Protopteridae > Protopterus > Protopterus annectens. The sequence goes on along the minus strand of NC_056731.1, from coordinate 1,634,814,400 downwards.
TGTTTCTGTGGCATGAGGAAAGCCATCTGGGAAGTTGTATTCAAACTTGCTCCCAGGAATATAATTTGTTGACAGGGTACCAGGTGTGATTTCTTTTAATTTATGGTGTATCCCCAGACAAGTTAGCACCCTTTGTACAAAGGCCAGATGATTCAAAAGTATGTCCTGGCTTTCTGCCTGAATTAGACAATCATCCAGGTATGGGTATATTTGAATATTTCTTTGCCTGCAAAATGCAATGACTGGAGCTAGGCATTTTGTGAATACCCTGGGTGCAGTAGATAAACCAAAGGGCAGTGCAGAGAACTGATAGTTTGTGTAGCCTGCTTTGAAGTGTAGGTATCTTTGGCAAGATTCCCTGATTGGGATTTGCAGGTATGCTTCCTTTAAATCTAGTGTTGCCAACCAGGCATCTTTGCCTAGCATAGGGAGCAACTGGTAAAGAGTCAGCATCTTGAATTTTGGAATCAACAAAAAGTTGTTTAGAGTAGACAGGTCCAGGATAGGACACCATTAACTGTCTTTTCTGGGTACCAGGAAAAGTCTCGAGTAGAAACCTTGTCCCTTTTCCTCTTCTTGTACCAATTGAATAGCCCCCATGCTTAAGAGAGAAAGTACTTGCTTTTGGGCCTCTGCCCACTGATTTGTGGGTAGATCTGGCCATCTGCTTGGTGTTGATAATGTGTGGAAGTGAAATCTGTATCCCTGGGACACTATATTTAAAACCCATTTGTCCTGGGTAATGAGTTCCCAGTTCTTTGCATGAAGAGCAATCTTTCCCCCCAAAGGGGCAGTCAGTTGAGAAGTGCTTGGAAGTTTTAAAGATAAGTCATTGAGACAGTTTAACATAGGGGGAGTTTTATTACTCCCTGATTTAGAAGTGGAGGACCCCCCAATGCTTAGTCCTGTGCATACCCTAGGACTGAAGCCTGGGAGCTCTGCTGGATCTGGGTTTGGACTAAGAAGGTCTGGAAGAGGCAGGAAAGGACCAATTCTTGGAAGGCCAATGCCTCCTAAACCTTGGGGGTTGTATTTGTAAAAAATCTTTAACAGTTTGTATAGATTTAGATTTTCCTCCATCTTTTTAAGAACTTCTTCTGCCTTGTTGCCAAATAGGCGGTCCTGGTTTAAGGGAGCACCCAGTAATTTCGCTTTAACATGATCTGGCAAGGATTGCTCCTTAAGCCAAGCATGCCTTCTAAGTACAGACCCAGTTACAGCAGCCCTGCAAGATGTCTCTAGTGAATCAAAACCACATTGCAAAGTATGTTTTCCAACTTGCTCAGCTGAATGCAGTAAATCCTGTAAATCCTTATTTTCAGCACAATCAGGAATCAACACAATTTTCTGTTTAAGCAATCCAATAATATGCTGCTGATACTTTAACATATGAAACTGGCAGTTTAAGGCCCTAAGGGCCAAAGTTGCAGAAGTGTATACCTTCTTACCCCATCTATCCAGCGCCCTGGAGCCTCTATCAGAGGGGGTAGAATTTTTGGCAGTAGTAGCTTTAATGCCCTTGGGTCCCATTGAAATGGTCTCAGGATCCACAGTAGGATTTTAAAAAGGAACTTGTGAGAGTCAGGGACCCTGTAATATCTATCAGGTTTTCTGGGAGCAGGAGGTAAAGAGTCAGGGGCCAAGCTAGATTCCGAAAAGGCATCATCAACAATGTCTAGCACAGGAGGTATGGCTAAAGGCCTGTGCTGGTGCAGTAGTAAGAAATCCCTAAGTCTCTTTTTAGAATCAGAGAAATCCTGACTTTCCCAATGAAAATGCTCCCTGAGAGTATGCAAGGTTTCACCAAAAGAGAAATCCTCTGGGGGAGAAGCAGAGGGAAAAAGAGTCCTCAGCATCAGAATTCTCATAGGTAGATAAGGGTAAATACTGGTCATCAGAGGGAACAGAAAATTCAGAATCCTGGTCAGAAGTATCATAAGCAAACTCAGTCCTAGGTCTCTTAGAGGGGGAAGGCTGGCTTCCCCTGATTAAAGCAATAAGGTTTTCAGCTATTCATATCATTTGTTTTTTAGGCATAGAGGCCTGACCATGCGGTCTGGGCATCAGTTTTCTAAGCATGGTTCAGGTTTTAGGCCTTGAAGAAGAAGATGGCATTGGTTTAATGTGCAAGTCAGTAGGCCTGAATACACCCTCAGAAGCCAGTGCCTGCACAGTGGCTCCGGACCCATCCAAGGTAGAGACATCCGCAGGTTCCACAGTTGAAGCATCTCTTGGCATACCGGACTCCGAATGGGTCTCAGTAGAGGCCTGCGAATCTGAAGTAGCGGGTATAAGGGGCTGCGAAAGCACCTCACTGAGTACCGGTGAACTGGTGACTGGCTTAGGAGAAGCGTCGTCAGCAGCTTTGGACCTAGGCGGCCTGTCTCTGTCTTTATCTTTGCATTTTTTTGGAATGTCGGTAGTCGGATGGCTTACCGAAGACATATCAGGATAATTGAACCGAGCACCAAAATATTTAGAAGTGAAAATATACCGACGATGGATAGTTCGTGGTTTAAATAAGGCAAAAAACTGACAGCGAGGTACATCATGGTCAGGGCCTAGGTAAGGAATACAGTACAAATGAAAATTTTTATGAGGTATTTGCTTTCCACAAGTAATGCAATTATTTACTTTTACTGACATCGGTTTAGAGCAAGAAAAAGTTTCCCCAATGGGTACTTAGCTTTTAGTTGAAGACTTCGGTTCTTAAACACGAAAATGAAAATTTCAGGAGTTGGCCGACCGGCACTTGCGAACTGCTTCTGCTTCGGGCACCGCACGGCAAGAAAGACTGATGTAATAGCGTTGGCTGCATGTTTTATACCCCTGACGACCTGATGTCACAGAAAAAGGACAGCAACTGATGCAGGACCCAAGACTTTGTTAATCAGGCCGACTGAGGGCTACTGCAAGCAGATAACCCAAATGTGATGACTGCAACAGTGAGACACGAAGAACATCTTACATACAAACATGCTTACATCTCAACAGCTTACTACAAAATGGCAGTCAGGCTCGCACTTGTCAGTAGTTATACACTTGTGCAAGCCCTTGGATAGCTTCTTAAAGGTACATACACACATTGATCTACAATTCCCTTATATTTAACATTACATAGGCCTTACAACACCCCTTTCGTCCTGTACCTCACTAGGCTTAAACAATTAGAAAGACTCCAGAGATTCTTAACTTAGAAGATCACAGGCTTAAAAATCCTGAGCTGCCAAGAGGAGCTGGAACCATTGTCTTCCTATTCAGTATCCTATAGACTTTTGAAACAGATCTATGCCTTGCATTCTGTGCTATTACTCACTCACTTGTTCTGGATTTTCTGCATTCTTTGCCATTAGTCACTCAGTTGTCCTAGATCTCCTCTATCTCCACAAGTGTAATAGATCCACAAATACCAAAATGAGGAACCTAAATCTTAAGCAGCAGATAAATAAAACATGACAGAGAGACAGATTCATCATGCAGTGTCTTCCTTACCTCTGAAATAGGCTACCCCTACGGGTTAACACTATAATACGCCATTATCTTTCAGATGGAACCTAGATTATTGGATAGGTCCAGATACATTTAACTGGGGATTGATTGACCTAGGCATCCTAGAGGAAAGTGGGTAAAGCCTGAGGGTAGGTACTGGCAAGGCTTAAATTGTCATAAGATTCAACTGCCATGACATTTTGTCTGAATCCTATAAAGGCTCTTCCATAACTGATATGACAGACTTTAATGACAGACATCTGCAGATATTAGCAATGTATCTGTCATTTCTTTGTATTACTGGAGTTTCATCTTTTCTATTTGGTAACCTAGTCAGATGAGAAGCATAACTAGCTCAAACAGCACCCTGGTAGGTGCCATGAACCAGCACCCCACTGCCTCAGCAAAGGGATTGGCTTATTACAGATCCATGACTCACCAGTTCTTCCTGTGAAGAGCAAAACAAAAAAAACAAACAAACAAAAAAAGTGGCACCAATCAGGTGATCAGATGTACAACATGCCCCGCATCTAGCCATTCACATCCCATTCCCGTGCTCTGCCCATGACACTCCTTCATTGTATTACAAACATATATATACATACTGTTGTTATAAACTGTAGCAAACTGCTTTATACCCTGCCTGCATGGAGTGCTAGGTACTCATGTTTTACTTAAAAAAATCATTTTAGTATAGCAAACTGTTTTCTACAAATGTAGCAGTTTACTACAGTTTATACTCTGCATGCACAGAGCGCTAGGTATTCATGACATGCTTTACTTAAAAAAAATTGTTCTAATAACTGTAGCAAACAGTTGCTACAGGTTATGTCCTGCCAGCATAGAGTGATACAGCGCTCAAGTTTTACTTAAAAAAAAAAAACGAGCATAAACTGTAGCAGACAGTTGCAACAGTTTCTAAGCTGCCTGCAGGGGAAAATACAGCACCCAGGTTTTAGTTATAAAAACAACTTGGTTTTTGCTTTTAAATTGTAGCAAGTTTAGACCACACATGAAGTGACACAGTGCTCATGTTTGACTCTAAATGCAATATAGGCTTTTTAAAAACCAGCATTGCATTAGCGATTAGGATCAGCTGATAATGGTCCCCAATAATTTGCACCTGGGGCAGTTGCCCCTCTTGCCCAACCCCAGCTATGCTACTGAATCAGATAATAGGTCCCATAGCAGTGTGCTGCAGGCATAGAGTTTCAAGTAGAAATGGATCAGTCACTGCCTTATAGACTAGGCAGTGGTCACCTTAAGTAATCTATACATAACAGAAAGTTATGACAATTCCTGAACACTTTCTGTATAGTTCAGGTTTTCCTGGCTTGTGACTTTTGTTGTGAGAAATCATCATATCTTTTCTTTCAGGTGTCTTGCTCAAAGATTACAAAGCAGACTTGTATTCAATAATGGGTCACAATAATGAGGTATAAAATAGTGCAATGATCTGTTTTCTGTTTGGTGTAACTAGACATGGTCTTTAGAATTAGATAGGTACAGACTATTTCCTGATCTTGGTGATATATACTGGACAAAGTTTAAATTATCTATTATTGTTTCTAGAAATTTAATGGTAGTATATTTTTTATGATTTCATATTTAGTTTGTGATGAGAATGTATGTCCTTTGCAGAATTAATTATGCATCAAACACTTGGTTAAAGGAGCTAAACCTTTAACAGTGGATAAATAAGATATGTGGCCATAATAGACTCATATCTGAATGTATCATTCACCTCTGGAACAAACTTTCATCACATGTTAAGCAGAGTAGCACCCTTGCCACCTTCAAGGTAAACCTAGATAACTGGATGGGGAGCTTCAAGTTCTCTTTGGGTCTATCTTGTATTGCCTTTCCTGAGGCTAGAGGGAAATTTTAAACAGGGTTTTTTGGCTAGGCTTGAAGTGGTCTGTAGACCAATTGTCTAGTACTTACCTATTAACCTATGAACCTATACACAGGTGAGTTCTTTACAACTGTACCAGGTATGTGATATTTTGCAGACTAGCTTGGAAAACATCTGCATATTTTAATTAAGTAATTGTATTACCCAATTTGCACTCATTCATTCCTCACTTCTCATTTTATTTCTGAAATGAGTATTCCAAAATAAATGACCCCAGTGGAGATCCCTGTGACACACCACTGGTAACTATTGATGGGGCAGACTGTATATCTACAGACAGCTGAGGTGAAATTCCTTGAGTATCAGTTGCCCAAAGCACAAGATACCAAGAAACACAATGCTAGTTACTATTTTCCACAGAAAATCACTACAGGTGCAATTTCTTGAAGTTTGTGCTATCATGGAGTTAGTATGTCTGCAATACATTGGAGAATTAGAAAGTCTTACCTACCTGCCAAAACAATTGTAATTAACTTTTTTTCCCTTTTGGATTTCGTCCATTAGTTATCAACATTTTTGATACCTGGGTTTCTGTTGTGTCAGGTTCCCTAGCAGAATAGGAAGCATCAAGTAACGTCCTGCATTGAGCTGTTGTGTTCTGTTGCTCAGCCAGTGTTTTACTCATTGAATTATGTATGGATCAATAGCTAATTATAATAATTTGTCAGTTATACCCTTATATGGGTTACTGAGAAAGGCATACCTTCACTTTGTTGAGATATTCTCCTATGAGAGGTTTTATTTCAAAATTTTTTTATTCTGGTTTGTTGAAACCACATGGTTTTATAATCTGTGAGACAGAGGTGTACTGTGTATGTTTTCACTTGTTTCCACAGTAGTGTGACTGTAAAGTCAGTATATAAGTGGGGGCACTAGCTTAGCTAGGGTGGGGTGAGAGGGTAAACTGCCCTGGGTAAAAAGTGTTGAGGATGCAATCATCTGTTGTTCGTGATCTGTCTTTCTTTAATGGTATACTGGCTTTTAAAGACGCTTTTGCTTTTGCTGTCAAACCTGTGCACTGTAGTGCTTTGTGTGTGGTCTAAACTGTAGCAACTGCTTGCTACATTGTAGCAAGCAATTGCTACAGTTTAAAAGTTAAGAAAAAATCTTTTTTTTTTTTTAACTAAAACTTACTTTAGTGCTGTGAGCAGGCAGGGGATAAAATGTCGCAACTGTTTGCTACATTTGTAGAAAGCAGTTTGCTACAATTTATAAAACAATTTTTTTTTTAACTATAACATGAGCACTGTAGCACTCTGTGTAGGCAGGGTATAAACTGTAGCAACTGTTTGGTACACTTGTAGCAAACAGTTTGTTGCAGTTTATAAGTAAGAATTATTATTTATTTATTTTAATAAAAGGTGTGATGGCCAAGGGGCAGGGCAGGAAAACTGGACATGAATGGCTGAGCAGGAGGGAGGGGCCTGTGTTGTGTATCTGGCCACCTCGTTGGTGGCAATAGATGGACTGTTCAGTTTTAGGGGTTTGTTTTGTTTTTTTTTTTTTGTTCTTCAGTGGAAGAGCTGGAGGGGGTGGATTTGTAATAAACTGATCACTAGATTGGTTTAATACACACACACACACACACACACACACATATATATATACATATATATAATATACAGTATATATATATATATATATATATATATATATATATATATATATATAAATATATGGTCTACTTCAGTAGGCCAAAATTGTACTTAATCGAAACGTACTTTGTGACACAACATCACCAAAGTTTGAATAAACTGAAGCTTTCCATTGCTACATTTTTTACAGGGAATGGAGGCACTTGGCCAACATTCAATGTAAAAACACATTGCAGTATGTCGAAACCACCCAGTAGGGGGTTTGTGCTCCCCACACCCCACTAACTAAATATACCAACTCCAGGTTCACACTACAGTGGGGAAAAGGGCAAATTTCACCATGTTGGCCAAGTGCCTCTATTCCCTGTAAAAAAATGCAATAATGTGAAGGTTCAGTTTATTCAAACTTCAGTGATGTCGTCTCGGTAAAGTAAGTTTTGATTAAGTGTAATTTCAGTCTACTGAAGTGGACCCATATATATATATATACATATATATATATATATATATATATATATATATATATATATATATGTCTGTATTACTGTCTAAACATCTAAGTAATAACTCCTTTTTGTTCTTTTTTTTTACTTTTTCTTACATATGCATAGCTGAATGAATGTGTACAGTACTGTGTCAGTATTCCCTGTCATGCAAGTGGAAAATTAGTATGAAATGTGTGTGTGTATGGAATGTTATTTTCCAAGTACTACTCTGTGCATGTAATACTGTGTTCAGGAGATATAACTAATTTGCAAATACAGAAATGTCGCAATCCTTAAAAGTTTTTATTTCATTTGCTATGCAAATGTGTCTGATTTGATAGGAACTATAGAAGTAAAAGAACATTTCTCAGTGAAGTTTGTGCTGGTCATTCATTTGGCACAGCAACCTCCACCCCAGCTCCCCCAACCTCTAGTGTAACTAGGGTGTGATGTTTCAGACTTCAGCCATGTTGTTATTGCAGGTAGAAATACTTTTGAACAAACAACTGTGTTAAGTAACTGCTTTAGTTATATTTCTATAGCCTACATAAAACTGGCTTTATGTAATATAATTATTAAGTCATTTTATGCAATAGTGATAAATTTTAAATATGTGACTGTAATTTTAATTGTGCCATTTATTAATTTATTAATCCAGTACATTTTACAGAGTGATATGTACAGAGTATTATTTTAATAAACTTATGTCACATTTGTATATATTTTTAAAATATCTTAACACATTACTTGTAAGCAACTCTTTTAAAAAGGTACATGTATGATTAGAGACATGCATTACATTCAGGTGGTGCAACGTTACAGCATTTAGCATTGTCACCTCACAGCTAAAGGTTCTCTGGTCTGATTCTTGGCTGGGGTGCCTTTTGTGTGGAGTCTGTATGTTCTCCTTACTTTTGTGTGGGTTTGCTCTGGGTGCTCCAGTTTCCTCCCACATTTCAAAAGACATACTTCTGGAACATTTCTCCTTGGGCCTCTACTGAAAATGGACTCTGTCTCACATTTCCTAGTAAATAAAATGCTAAATATAAAAAAAATATATAAATGCTCATGATTTCATAATAGCATTGCAAGTAATATTTTCAGGTACACATATCTTTCTTTGAAAATACCTCTAGTTATTCCAAATTGTTAAACTGTTTAAAGCTTTAATACGAATCATTTAAAAAAACATTTTTCTTACTTACTATAGAACTCTGGCCTTCTCACCACTAGGTCTACTCCCTCAGCCAGCTGGTCAGTGTTACACTTCTGCAAATCATCATAAAGGTGACAACACTGCTGGCTGGAGTGGGTTATAACTGTCAAGATTGAGAGGTGTTCATCCAACTCCTACCAGATATCATTTTTCTCATGTACTGTGTCTTGTGCATGCCCCAGTCTTATCTGAATGCAGATCATTGAGATGGTAGAGCATTACCATGGCCTTCTTATCGGACCATATAGGTGTGCAGCTTTGGGCCCTCATAGGTATTGCCATCTGTCAAATTGCCAGAACAACAATAAGGAAAATATGGTCAGGGAGGTATTAATCAGGGATAGAACCACTCTCTGTGGGGTGTGACATCCCCTTACCCAAACCTTTTTTTACTAGCAGGGGCATTATGACAGCTATTGTTATTTATTATTGGTAAGTTTGGTTTAACCCAAACTGGTTTGTCACATAATTGTTTTTTCTAAAAGAAAACCAGTTACTTTTCCATTCTATCACTGATTAAAATAGAATATATATTATTAATAATTTGTACTCATAATGCTTACTGGTATAAATGTCACTTTGGGTGTTATTTTTAAGTTTTAGTATGTTATGATTTGTTTGAGGTGCTAGGGTGTGATACACAATGTTGGATGGGCAGGGAATACACTTCAGATTGCTGCAAACTTGATATTCAGATGACTCCATTTTGTTTTTGTTTAACTAGTTCTAATTTTGGCTAGTCTAGGGCTTCACACATTCACATGGCAAGCTTGGGACAGCTGCAGAGTGCTGTGGACTGCGGAACTGGTCACAGTGTACCCATGTCAGTCTGCAGTACGTTCATGAAATTTGCCGATAGATCTCGGACACATTTGCGTACTACTACACGATTCATAGTTGAATGTAAATTAGCCTAACTTGCACATATCATGTGTAAATGGCCCTGAATTTCCACCTCTAAGTCAAGCATCATAATATTAATTTCCTAATAGCTGAGATAGGTGGGAAATGCATTAGGATACTGCAGACTTATTACAGTAAGGAAATATTTAATATATATACATATATATATATATATATATATATATATATATATATAGATTCACTTTATAATCTCAAAATACTGAATTTCAGTATCTCGAAACTATAAAGCCGAAAATTCAAAAAACTGACAACCCACAACCGCGAAATTCGAAATCGCGATCATACGCATACACACACCACCACACAAACAAGCACACATACACCTACCTAACTACACTACAACAAACAAAACAACACACACAAACACAACATAACAAAGAAACACACCAATCCTTCCTTTAAACCCCCCCACCTCCCGCTACTTATATATACTAACTCCGAGGTCACACTAAATACACAGACACATAAAATCCACCACTACACACACTCACACACACTAAAATCCCTACCCAATACCCTTACAAGAACACCACTTACCTGTAGCCACAGCTAAATCCACAAACGGCATTGCCCATCACGAACATGACAAAACAATGTCGGATTCGACATTATGCAGTTTCACTTAACTGCACTTTTGTATAGTCTCGAAATACTAAAATTCGGTATTTTAGTATTTCGAGTTTATAAAGTGAAACTATATATATATATATATATATATATATATATATATATATATATATATATATATATATATATATATAAAATAAGAAACACTTGAAATTCTATTTCATTATTGAACTAAGGGTCATTTGTAATGCAAGTACATGTGTGATGTGCATGACTGACTGGTAGATTTGTGTCATTTTGAGGTTGGATTTCATGACAGCAGCAGTGGAAATGATTACTGATGAAAGAAAATGATCATTACTCTAGTATAATTTAAGGATTGTGCAGACATGGGTATAAATGCAGACATTTACTACACAAGGATAAGGATAAGGATATCAACATGCATATGTGACAAATGTGATATTTTTGGAGTAACACTGAGGAATAAAAAATGGCAGTATTATCAGTGCATGACAATGGCAGAGGATGGGGAAAGGTTGCTTTTTTGGGACAAAAGGGACTGCATTTATGACCTAAATTAACTGTAGGTAACATAGTGCAATTTTATGTGGATATACTGAGATTTCTGCATGTAATTATATTCTTTGTGTTAAGTAACATTTTTATTTAATGGAGGTGGCAGTAAGACTTGGCCAGTGTATTATACTGTAAAAACTGATGATGTCCAAACATTATTGTCACACCTTCTGACTGCGGACCTTTTTTATTTTGCACATATAGAACTTATGGAAAATAAAAGATCAAAGCCGAGAAAGGATTATTTCAGTCATGAGGAAAATCATGTCATCATGGTAGCACTTAGGACATATGGGAAACTTTTTTTTGGTAAAGGGAGGCCTAGACAAGCTGAGAGGAACAAAGACTGAAGTCAAGTAGTTGTTGAAATTAATGCAGTAGGTGGCAGAAATAGAGCACTGGGATAGTGCAAATAAAGGGCAAATTAAATGGTACCATGTGCAGGAACCAAAGCCAGGCAGAGTGCAATTTCCCATACCACTATGGGGGGGGGGGTCCAAATCTTATTGAATAAACCCTAGATAAGGAATAACTTCTATCCATCTGTATGGATGACTATGACACAGAAGATGGTGGAACAGGAATAATTAGAGGTGGTATGGACATTGATCCATCTTACCAATGTCTGTAGCAGCAGCAACACTCATTTGCTCATTAAGGTTGGTTTGAAATCAGTAGAATACATTTATATAGACAGAACTGAATGCTGACAAGGAACATTGTAATTAAACATAGCACAATTAATTATTATTAGGTGAACATTGTACATTAGCAAAGAATGGAATTGATGACAGTGTGCATGGTAAGTGTTCCAATCATTCTCCTGTAAGCATACTTTGGAGTATGTTGTTGCATTATTGTTGATGTTTTTGAATAATTTTTATGGGTCAGCACCAGAAACAAACATTTCAACTATACCAATAAATTTGGATGTTATCCAAATGGGTGGGTTTGGCATAATGGTTAAGGGTTTTCACCTTACAGACACAAAGTACAGGGTTTGATTATGACCTCAGATCACTGGCTAGGCTTAAAATGGCCCTTCAGTGCAGTTAACCTAGTATGAACCTATTAGAAGCAGAATAGATGTTGTTGATGATAACGTAGTTATATTTTATGAAGCAGCCTAAGGAAAGTAGCAGGCAGTCCTCGTTTAATGGCAGGATTTCTCACCCCATAACATGTTAGTAACTCTGCAGAAAGTGACAGTGCAACACAAAGTCAAGGCAAGCCAGCATGCCAGTCATGACACCCCTGCACCTTTACACCAGTATTTCTAAACCCAATTGAACACTTTGAGGATTATCGTAGGCCTTCAGAGGTAACAGTGTTCAAAGTGGCACCTTTACGAAGGGGAGCCAGGCACAGGAATTTTTACAGCTACCTTAGAAAACACATAAGGCATTGGCTGCCCAACAGAAAATGTGCTGTGACATTATCAGTGCTCAGAGCACTGACACAGAGAGAGAGAGAGAGAGAGAGAGAGAGAGAGAGAGAGAGCTGGAAATAGTCGAAGTCCTGCAGGGCATGAGTGATGATTTCCAGCACTACTTTGAAATGTCAGTGAATAGGGATAATGCCATGATCACCCTGATGCATAGTATGATGGCATGCTACGTATCGATGGCCACCTCCATTCAAATACCACTTAAGACATACCAGAATCAAGCTGAAGTCAGGCTTGCAAGGGGCAGAGAATGGGGTACTGTCTGGACTCATGGGTGGAGATCACATGAAAATACCATTGCTTCTCAGTTCATTAATGTCAGTAGTCAATGCGTGCAAGCACAACACATTTTACACAGGCCATCTCAGTGTTTAGCTACACCTAACAGAACCTCACATTCGAGGTCACAATTATGTGCAATGTCAGGTAGGTGACAGCAGGATGACCTGCATCGAGTAGGTCACAACATCACACCGACTCACTTTACAGTTCTCATGGTAGCACCTAAAGTCACTTGCACCGTCATCTAGCCCATCGAAGGGAGGTATATATGAACAATTTGATCCTGAACTACTGTAAATCATCTTCAAAGATACAGCTGTCTGTTTAACTAGAATGGGCTTTTGGGGAGGGATAAGTTTGCAAATGTATGCATTTTGTTCCTGTAAAACTAAAACTAGTATATACACCATCAATGAAGGGTTGACAATAACAATGCAACATGGATTACTATTCCTACAGGTGTCAGGTACCTAAAACATCAAAACAGTTATGCACAAAAAATTTCAGGAGAAATATATCATAAGCAAATGACATATTACAATGGGTATCCTGCCATGTAAACTTACACTGCTGCCACTTCACCCTCCTCACTGTGCAAATGATGATAGTTTCTGGAGTCAGAATTTATTGTGCATGACAGCATAAAATGAATCTGATGTGCAGTGCAACAGAATAGTTTAAGTAGAAGTGGCATAATATAAAAACAGCTGTGTAAGTCATTTTCCTTACATTTGCGATGCATTAACTCATGAAGTATTTCACTGTTGACAATATTCATTACTTTTGTATAATTAAGTAAATATCTAAGCAGAAGTTATTTATGAAAGCAGACAAAAATGTGAATTATTTTCTATATGACATTTTTCAACATCACTGAAGAGGAATTAGTGGGGATTAATAAATGGCAATAACATGAGTATTATTTTTAACCGATAAAAAAATATTTTAAGATGAGGCTTCTCTTTATATAGTACATCAGTGACCAATGCAGAAAAGCTGGACAATATGACTATGAATTACAAATGGTGCAAAACATACTTCACTAGCATATGAAAATTTGCATGACTCTTCATTTATATCTCATTATTTGCACATTTGCATAACCACACTCGAGGTCATCTTGCATTGGTGTAAATGACCTCAGTGAATTGCAGCTCAGCTTTGCTCATCCACAAACATCGTAGATAGCCTAAGCACATATGTGTAACTGACTATGAATACCAGTCTAATGTTATCTATAATGAAACTATTACTCTTGGAGATGTCAATATTGACTGGCAAAATTTTACATTGAACTATCACACTACTAATATTAACTTACATGACTTCAAACAACTTATTACTTCCCACACTATCTAAAGCAAGGCCAAAAATTGTGACTCCACTTTAGACTGGAGCCTGGTCTCTGATCCTAGTAAATAGAGTTCATCAGGTATCTTCCCAGATTTTCTCAGTGATCATTATCTTACATATATTCACAGGCTTATCTCCCACCACTCCAAGCAACGCATACATAGTGAGACCTGGAATCTTTCACAATTTAAAAACAATGTGCTCACTGACACTCAAAAATCCTTTAACTGGTTCACTCTCAAAATCCTAGTACTAAGCAATGCTATACATACACCTAATACCATAGTTTTAAATACCCAAAATTACCTTGGCCCCTTGAGAAAGAAAAAAATAAAGTCCAACCATAACCTCCCTGGCTCTCCAGTCACAGTAGAAGTCTCATTAATAGTAGAGGTAAGGTATGGAAATAATGTCAGAAAGACAGATCTTCCCAGAACCTGCTCCACTGTAAAGATCTTCACAACTACAAAAAAGACAACTCTATAATGTTAAGATGCAATACTATTCTGATCCTCAAAACAGTCAATAACATAATCATAGAATATTCTTGTCCTCCAGAAAGAAAGAAAGAAAGAAAGAAAAAATCTTACACCCCGGTAGTAGCAGTGTCCCTAACCCATACCCTAACCTCTCCCCTTAGAAACAGTAACTCTTTCTTCATCTTCTTGAGTCTTACCTCAAACTCCTCTCAAGTCTTCTCAGAATCAATATTTCCTTCTCTTTAAAACCAGTGCTTACCTCATATGTTAGACATCTACTATACAAACTTAAGCCATGCTAACCTCTGCAGCCAATTCCCTTCCAGAATTAGGTTAGCTGTGGATTCCTTTGTTTTCCCTGTGTTGATTCTCATCAATAGATCCATACAAGAATCCCATATCTCCCCCCAAGAAGAAATTCCATATAATTTACCATCACAAGGGTGGGAACTCCAATTTAATGACCAATTTTAGACCTATTGTATTTCTGCCCCTCACTCCAAAATATTGGAAAAAGTTATATATTTCTGGAACCATAACAATTTCTCTGTCACCTTCTTCAAGAAAAAACATTTACCCCTACATAACTTGATTTTTGACCAGCTCATAGTACAATGAGTGACCAAATGCCCTTTGTAGACACCATCAACAAAGTCAGAGACAATGGCAAATTTCTGTCATGTCTCTTTTTAGGCTTATCCAAAGCTTTTGATACAATCTACCAGAACAAATTCATGTCAAAGATGTCTGCTATGGGCCTTTCCATAATTTCTGCCTAGTTGTTACACAGACATCCGTCATTAGAGTGGCTCCCAATGACTTCCCCTTATATTTCAGTCATTGAGAGGCTCCATCCTTTTTAAAACATTTTTATAAACAATCTGTACACATCTTCTCAACAAGCATCACTTTAACAATATTCTGATGATTCCAATCTAATGTGCTCTCTGACAGCCTGACCCAGCTATAAACGATCATCCAAGATCCTTTAACTCCATGGAAAGCCAGCTCTCAATCAGCTTCTGCTGAATCTCAAAAAAAAATGTTTATTTTTCTCTAAATCTTATATTGCCCCCCCCCCCCCCAAAAAAGAAAATGACTTGCAAAGCATTTTCAGAGTGTTTCCTTTTTCTGTTGCATTTATATGACCTTTCACCCACTGTATGACATCATGACGCACTCCCATCTCCTGAGGTTTCTAGCTGAAGAACTGCTGTAATGCATGGAATACAGACATGAAGAAGCAGGGGAAATCTAGAATTTTCTTAAAAAACATCTGTGTGAGGTATGGAACATCACTAGCATTTAAAGAAGGTGAAAGGGAGAAAATAAATCGACAAAATGTCTGTTAAAGCCATGACATATAGATTTAAGTTCCACCTGTGAAACAACAACAAATGTTACCCCAACCACACTTAAACAGACAACATTACATTGTAATAATGTTAAGACTAAGTAACATACAAAATATTTAAGTTAGTACATGAATTAGGAGTTTTAATGAGTCAACACAGAAATAAATTTGTAACTTTGAAAATATATCAATATAGCTCAATGCAGTGAGGCCTTCTTTTCACTGAATAATCTTCATGACCATGGTGATAACATTTCATAAAAATATAATATGTAGCCTTAAATCTATGCAGTTATCTAATTAATTAATTAATTAATTAATTAATTAATTAATTAATACATTTCAGGGACTGAGCAGTAACCTATTATATATATATATATATATATATATATATATATATATAGACTGCGGTGGTGGTGCTGCAGTAGCGTTGTCGCCTCACAGTAAGACATTGTCCTGTTTGATTCTCAGCTAGTGCTTCTTCTGTGTGGAGACGTGCATGAATGGGCGTACCTTCGTTGAAGGTTGTGCGTCAGGGCCGGCAACTCGGCATGTAAAAATCTACTGCCAATCATTAGCGGACCGGAGTTCTGCTGTGGTGACCCCTAACCGGGAAAAGCTGAAAGACACAATATATATATATATATATATATATATATATATATATATATATATTTATGTGTGTGTGTGTGTGTGTGTGTGTGTGTGTGTGTGTGTGTGTGTGTATACAGATATATATAGTGTGCCAGATATAAGAATCTATGCACAAAAAAAGACTTGACAGTATTCAGGGCCAGCCTTATGCAATGGTGAATTAGGCAATTGCCCAGGGCTTGTATGGGTCCTTTCCCCCATATATTTATTAAATTTTCAGAGCAGTATATTTTTGCTCTATAAAATAAATAAATAAAACATCCCTACTAAAGGAAGATGTGCCCTCCGCACAGTGAGTCTTTGGGGAGGTGGGAGGGGTGAGGTGGTGCTCCTGCCCACTTAACTTGACATTCACATCATGTCAAATTTGAACTTTGTGACACCATGGGAGGAGAGACCTTGCAGCATTCAAATGTAGGTACAAAGGCACCTGAAGGGAGTTTTTTTTTAATAACTGACATGAGAAAATGCAACAAAACTGGGGACATGCTGCAGACACTAAGGAATGGTATAATGAGTATTATTACATTGTGAGATGGCACTGGCAGTGAGCAACCAGACACCTTTTGGCAATATTTTCTGGCTTTGTGGTTTGTGTGGATAGATGATGAGAGGAATGGAGTGTGATGTAGTTATTACTGTTTTTTTTAATAATGCTGGCAGTAACTAACCAGATACACTTTGACAATATTTCTCTGGATGTGCATAGCAACTTCAATATCCTTTAACTTGTGTGGCAACTCCTTTGTGAGACTGTAGAGCAGAAAACACACCACTGCAAAAGCAGTAAAAAAAATGCTCAAAAAAACACAAAACACACACAGAGACTGAAGTAAGTGTTTTACTCCAGTCTCTGTGTGTACTGTGGAGCAGACCCAACTGTGTGGATAGCTGCTGAGAGGAATGGTTCATTTTTGACAATATTTTTCTTTCTTTGTAATTTTTGTGTGGTGACTACAACATACCTATTTTTAAGTCTGATTTACCCCGACACAGGAAGTCCAGATTTTTGGTTGTATACTCCTATTCTCAGGCTTGATTTACCCCTTCATACAATTTTCTGAATCACTCCATCATGTGTAACTTTTGTCTAGTGCACAGAAAACTGGACTACATAACCAAAATACTAGTGGCAACAATAATGAAAGAAGGTACACATCTTCTCTATCCTTTTTCTGAAGCAAAAATATATGATCTTGTGTGGTAGAGTTTTGCAATACAGTTCTCTAAAGTCTACAGATTTTACACTGCCTCTTTGATGATGTTCTTATCTGTTTTCCACCATTTTTGTCACTTTTTTGAACATGTTAATGGGTAGTATCCCACGTTCCTACTGGAAGCAGGTACAGTTATGTGGTATTTGGTATTCAAATGTTATGCTGATTAGATGTGCAGATTTTTAGTTGGATGTGCATAGGACAGCAAGAGAACCATGGGTTCCAGTTTACCCAAGGCTGGCCCTGTCAGTATATAACACAAATGGTTAGACAATAAAACTAATCATATATTGTTACTTATAACTTATAATGATATAAATGTTAGCCAGGAATATAACAACAGTAAAACATATGAAGCAGGTACTAAGTGAAGAAATGGTGAGAGAGAAAGCTGAAAGGAAATGTAAAGCAGCTAAAGAAACAAAATAAATCAGAGAAAGAGAGCATACTGTAATAATTACATGCAACAATCTTTCAGTTTTTCAAGGAGAAAAAAGTCTATGTTGAAAACAGATAATATGTAATAGAGTTATTTGTCCTTCTGTTTTTTAACTTTATCACTGATTTCCCAACCATTTCCCCTGCCTGTCTTTTCAATGAAGCTACTCATCAATCCATTTCTTCTGTCTGGTCCAATATTTCATTTATTTATTTATTTATTTATGAAAGCAACTGCATTTTCAAGTGAATCAAATATTTTCTGACTTTCAGAAAGAAAAAACTAAATTACAGCAGGAAATAGAAGATGTGTTTTAACACCTACTTTCTTAAGTTCTATAGTTAATAGCAAGGATGCTTTTTCTTAGGCATTACTTTAAATGTGTAGTCATTGTCTAATCTAATTAGACTGTTACTTATTTTAATAGAGTGACTTGCCCATGTAGTCTTTAACAAAAATGTCATAATCACTGATCTCTGGGAACCAGATTTTTGAGCAGGTAGCGTAGTACCAATGACTTATGATCCCTTTCTATCCCAGAAGAGAAAGCCTCGGGAAGGTTAATTGTTAGAGGTAACCAGGAAGTTAAAAACTTAATTATGTTTCTTCATTCTTGTTGAACCAGAATGTTGTAGATCCTTATATTATTCCTCCTGGATCTATACTTTAAGTCATCAATCTTTTTCAAAAACATATTATATGTGTTTTTCACCTTCAGATACTCTGCCCTCAGTATCATTCACTGCCTCTTTAGTTTGAGAAATTTGTATACTTTGTTGGTCAACCAGATCACTGATCAAGTCATTTTCTTTTTTTGCGCTCTTCCTTTATGGTAACTATTTTCATGTCCAGTTTATCCATTTTTATGGAAATGCATTGAATATTATTCAGCAAGGATTGTAGTTCTTTTCTGATAGACTTGACTGTTAGACTTAGAATTGCTCATCTTGTACCTTCCCAGAAACTTGCTTACTTAATTTGACAAGAAATCTATAGAAAAAAAGAGTTTAGAAAAACTTCTTCAGAGACCGTCTTGGCCACATCATCTTCCCCTCTACAGAAATACCTTTTAGCATTCTCAGGTCAAGTTTTGTGTTGACTGTTATCTTTATGTCCCTGCATACGGTCCACAAGAAAATATTTTATTATTTGGACAAAGCTTTTTTATTTTTCCATTCCCTTT
This sequence comes from Protopterus annectens, assembly GCF_019279795.1. NCBI lineage: Eukaryota > Metazoa > Chordata > Ceratodontiformes > Protopteridae > Protopterus > Protopterus annectens. The sequence continues at coordinate 1,634,795,222 of NC_056731.1, read as the reverse complement.
CTTAGTTTGTACATTTATTTTGCACCAATGATGTAAATATCAGCAAATTAAGAGTTTACAACAGTATGAAGAGGAATACATATACTAGTCTATTAACATAAAATCTGCTCAAAATTATGGCAAAAATTCACATTTTTTCATAATTTCAAATTTTAGACAGCAGAAAGACTGCAATCTACTTTGAAGTATTGACAATGAAAAGTGTCCCACGACAATAAAATAAGATGTCTAGAATGATCAACAGTGAGAAGGGCAGAACATATTTTTATAACATAATGTTATTACATTATTATTATTCTATTTGTTTTTCATTTAAAATAGATTTTCTTTTCCCTGCATGCCACTTCTCTCCAATATGTGATCAACATACTGGTTCTATAAAAATCATTTAAAGTGGATTGTTTGGCAAAGTGTCATAGATGGGGACTGCCCTGAAGTCACTATGCAGTATTTGGTGTTCTGTAACCACTATGCAAGCCAGCCAAGCTCATGCAACTTTTCTATGTAAAGTGGCAGGTACTGCAGATGTTCCTATTAATCAGACCTATGTATTGGGCAAAAAGTGATTAAAAATGTAATAAAACTGTATTTGCTGTCTCAGATTTCAGTGATGCAGTCTAAGGCTATTGCAGTACTTTTTGGTGAATTAATCTTATAAAATAATTATCTGATTTTTATCTAGTTACTAGAACTATACTTTTAGTATATTGCTCTGTTTATTCTTAAAAATATGGATATTGATCTACAAGATTAGAATTTCAATGTTTTGCTGAAGCTAGTAATGTACTTCATCAATAAGGGGTTTCTAAACTCTAAACTCTCTGGTAACTAGTGCAGAGGATTAAGACTATTTTTCATTAGCAAGCTATTTCCTGTGATGGAAGGTTTGATTTCCTGTGCCTCCATATAACTAACTGTATAAAATTTGAGCAAGTCATTTAACCAGAAAGTGTTCCCATGCTGAGCCTGAAAAAGGTCCATATGGATCCGTGCTCTGTCCTATTTATTAAGCAGAAAAAAGTAATCTGGCATTCTTCAAGAAGGACTCATATTCACCTTCTGTTTTAATCTCATGTGATGTAATCACATCTTCATGTGACCAAAACAAGAGTTTTCTTACAGAAATGGACAAGAGCAGCAGTTCAGAGAGAGAGAGAGACAGAGAGAGAGAGAGTGAGAGAGATTGTGTCAGACATTTGTACAAAAATTAAATCACTAGAATACATAATACAAAATAAAAAAAACAAATGTTTCCAAACAGATAGCCAAAACAGCAATACTAGAAATAACAAAATTCAGAACTCATTGGAATGGTTAAAATAATAATTTGTTGTTAAAACAATGCAAAAGTATCAATATAAAGGTCCAACCTTTAGACATTATATGTGGCCTTCATCAGACAAAACTCAAATACAAATCAAACTGAGAAATCCTATTATCTGATGGTAAAGTAGGTGAAGATATTGGCATATCTCTAAAACTGGCACATAGATGGGGAAACAAGAAATACATGTATATATGAAATTATACATAGAAGTGTCACAGGTGACAGTAAATGAAACGAATGAAGAAGAGAAGTGATACCTCATAAAATGTTGAGGTGAACTGTGGTACTTACTAAATCTTATTGAAGTAATTAATAAGGTTGATTAATATGACTGATGAAGGAAGAGGTTGCAAAGTGGAAAGTAGCAGAATGGGTCTGCATTATCTGTTTCCATGGCTTTACACTTCTGACTGTACAGCTTTTACTTACAGTGATAATACAGGGGGATGGATTTGCAGGCAGAAATACTAAAGGCTACACTGGATCCATAGCTAGTTGCTATCAGTCCACACAGGATGACCCTGCCTCCATTTATAACATCTCATTATGGCAAATGTATTATAAATCTTAGCAACCTTGACAGAAAATTAGAACTGTTTCAGTTTGGAAAAATGACATTTTAAACATGGAGCTACTTCAGACAATCTTAGCTGGTTTTGAAAATTATAGCCACAGAACTAGGATGCTGAATGATCCGTTTTAAATATGAACTGGATTGCACTTAAGCCAGGAATAAAAGAATGGTCTTACAAAGCATCTATTTGCATATCATTGTTATAAAGGAAAAAAGCAGGTAGCAGACATGAATAAAATGTAATCAGATGCAGAAACTGAATTTTTTATTTAGCAGTTTACTGATTCTAGTACACCCACATACTTTCCTGGCCTTAAACCACATGTGATATGAAAAGCAACTATATCAGTATTAATGCACATATTGTTTTGTTTCTGGTAATATATAATTCAGCAAAGTAAACAATATGATAGGAGTTTGCTGGATCACCTTGACATGTACAGCAATTTATCTGCAACAAATGAAATTATGCTTACAATTTAAGAGGAATTGTAGATGGAGAAGGATGAAGGCAATGAGAGATATTAATTGTAAATGTGAAAGTCAAATGTAGAAATATGTTAGATTAAACAGATTTTCTGAAAGGCATATCATCGAATGGCTGTTTATCAAACTTGAATCATCGAACCAACCTTTAATTGAAAGGCCAAATCATCATAAAACTTTACATAAAATGATGATAGTTGGCCAACATCAAGGAAGCGGAATGGAGCACATACTTACTGGTAACTTAGCTATAAGGAAACCTGCCCTTTACCCACTGTAGTGCGATCTCAGAGTTGGCATATATAATTAGCAGGGGATGCCTCCCACATAAGGAGTGTCAGCTGTTCACCTAATCCTCTTCTTGTAGGGGGCTGCACCCCCCCCCATTAATTATATATACCAATTCCAAGATTGCACTACAGTGGGGAAAGGGCAGGTTTCCTTATAGCTAACTAACCGGTAAGTAAGTACTCTATTCTGCTTCCTTGATGTTGGCCAGCTATTATCGTTTGATGTAAAGTTTTATGATGATTTGGCCTTTTGATTAAGGGGGGGGGGGGGATTCAATGTTTAGTGTTTGATGAATGTGCTGATCGATGACTAAACATAGACCCAAAAGTACTCCTGCATTTTTACCCTATTTCATTATTTTGTTTATATGGCTTTGTTACTAAGAGATAGCAATGACAACATAATGGAGCTGGGTTTCTAAATTTTTAATGGTTCAAAGGAAATGCATTAGTTTACTGTGACTCTCAGAAGCTCCTTTTATAACAAAAATTTCAAAAGCAGTTTTTAACTGAAATTAAGAAACCTCTTAAAAACACTTAAATTTTAAGGTGCAGAAAAAAGATAAATCCTCGACTGCACCCCTGGCAACCCAAGTACATCTAGTGGTATGTGCACTGGAGTGTTCTGGTGTGGGAGGATGGGAATAAGTGGTTGATGACAGCTCTCACATCCTGGGGGAGGGAGACAGCTTAGCTCACTATATTGGTGATGCATGCAGGAATGAAGGTATATTTCTGGCAGCACAAAGAACTTTGCATGGCTGCAGCATAAGTGATATTCCAGTTGGTTGGGAAGTTGCACATGAGTGGAAACACTCATGCACCTCCTGAGGCTACTATAGTGGAACTCACCAGTAGTCAAGGAAGTAGGGCTAGGACAGTCTGCAGAATATACAAACTGGCCTGCTCCCTGTCATCTGACTCACATCTACATCGGGGAATGAATGGGCTGAAGGACTCTTTCCCCGACAGAGCAATGAATGATTAAACTGGTTGCAGGAAGGACAATTCTGAAAATTAAAAAAAAAAAAAATACTTGAGTTTTTTACAGTTTATGCAAGGGCACTGAATTATGAACTTGTGAACGTCAGCTATGTGGTTCATGAGCATTATAGACATTTCTCTGGAATGCTATAATAAGCTGCAAGTTAGCTATTTGTTAGAAGGGCACAAAACCTATAAACACTGGTCAAGTCAAACATTAGCACAAATACAAAACTGTCTTTAGGGTACAAAAAGCATTTTACCTTGCGTCTAAAAATAACTACAGTAAACTCTCAGTTAACCGGCACCCATGGGGATTGGTAGATGCCAGATAACTGTAGTTTCTGGTTCCTTGAGAGTTACTATTAAAATAGGCCTGACTAATACTGTTCCCTATACTGTTTGGTTTGACTTGTTCTCAGGTTGAGGAGAGAGTGAATTTATTCCTATCTTCCTTTTTAAAACTCTAAAACTCTAAAAATGTAAGGTATGTTTCTATGGGGGTAAAATCGAAAGTGCAACACATGGCAATTGTACTGTATTTCTTCGATTTTTTTTTTGCCAGTTGCTTGAGTTCTGGTTAACTGAGAGTTTATTGAACTGACATTATTGCCTTAATGATTTTGTCTCTACATTTAATTATTGTCATGTCAGCTCCAAAAGCATGCCCAAAGAAAGATGACAGATACTAACTCTGGTATTTTAGTTTAAACCATGATTCATTTTTACATTCAAAATTACAGAATGTTTCTCGTTAGAAGCCCCAAAATCTCAAGAGTTCTATTTAGATTTTTGATTAAAGCTCTACTGTGCATGAAAGTACAACTTAGGATGCTGTCAAATCATGGTGGAATCTAGCATTTAATATGATCACTCACAATCTTCCATCTTCTTATGCATATTCCCAGAAGCTCATGCTTATCTGCCCTTTCATACTATATCTTAATCTGTCCCTATTCACTCTTTGCTCCTTCCTTCAGTGAGTTTGCACTCTACCAGCTTGGTTAACCTGATCACATACAATCATTATAATTTGTTTTTATTTATGTTTGTTGATCATATTAACATGGCATGGCTTATGGCCTATTTGCATGACATACTTAAGGTGATATGTACAGGCTGGAGAAACTTGGCTAATAGACTAGAGAAGTTATTCTACTCTTTTAGTGGGGAGTGGGAGCAGTCGACAGAACTATGCCAGGCATTAGGAATGTGTGGTAGAAGAAGGAACATTAACAATAGAGGGTTAAATCAAGAAAATATTCTGAATCATTACTACTGTACCTGGTGAGATCATCTCTCATCTCAAAAGAATTACAGACAATGATTTCAGAGTTTCATGGCACACAGTGGTGGGACAGTTGGCCTTGGACTCGTGGTTCATAGACAGGAAACTAGAGTGCTATTCCAGATAGTGGTATGAGAGATACGCAGTGTGACATTATCACTGCTATATGACTGGATGGAGGAGAGGTTATCAGGTAGGACAGACCAAAATATGCAGGTTATGTGGTTGCATTTCAAGGGAGTTGGACTCTTGCCCTTTCTTTGCAAAACCACAAATTAAGTGTATTTTCATTTTCATGTGATAAAGAAGTAGCCAGAAGCTCATTATGTGCTGAGAAACTGCAGTGAAAACATTGGATATGTTGGCAAAGCAAACTGGTACACTGATAGACATTAGAGAGGATAGTTAGCTACTATTTTGACAGCATTAATGCAAACATTGTCAATCAAGTATTGAAAGAATACACTTTACTTAATATGGAATATAGGAGGAGAAAAAGCCATGTGTTTTCCAGTAATGAAGACACTTAATGCTAAAGTTACTGCTTTGTTGTCAAGATTCTGTACTTACTTTGTGGGTGACATTTTAGAATATAAAAGACAAAAATGTGATATGACCTACTAGTAGAAAGTAGATATAGCACTGAAAAAGGAAAGGATGAATGTGAAACAAATTCATGTTTTATTTTGGAGGAAAGAAATAAAGATTTGTTATGATGTATGCAAGACAACCTAAAAGATGCTCCTTGATAAATAGTTAAGGACGCACACAAAAATGTGATCAGCATGTTCATGTGAGCTTTGTCAGGAAAAAAAGGAACATGATAATGAAATATGTATGTCAGAGAGTACTAAATGTAATTAGAATTGAAACTTGTGGTCAGTTTACTGCTTCATTAGATATTACGGAAGTGTGTCTGCAAACAGTAGTATGAAATCACTGAGGGGAGGGGGGATGTCACCATACTGAGTGGGCAGCAGTACTGAATGGGGTACAGTAGCAGTACTGAGCATGCAGGAGGGGATAGTATCAATGCCTAGTGGGGTATGGAGACAATATCAATAGAGAACAGTAGCAGTATTGTATGGAGGGGGAGACTAGCAGTAGTTAGTGTAGGATGAGATTAACAAAGAGAGATTATACCCTGACCCTCCATTAATATTCCAAAATGTGCACACTGATTGGCCAGCGTGCATGTTGTAAATCGACTTATACTAATGGAAAAAGGTCCAGTCGCCTGGACTTTTTCCATTAGTATAAGTCTCTTTTAAAACACTGTCTCGCTATGTTAAAAGAGTTTAACATAGCGACACAGGTTTAAAAAAGCAACGGAGATCTCCATTGCTTTTTTTAAAGCTGTCTCGCTATGTTAAACTCCTTTTACATAGTGACACAGTGTGTAAAAAGCAACGGAGATCTTGCTTTCTCCATTGCTTTTTTTTTTAAATCTGTCTCATAGGTTCATAGGTTCATAGGTTCATACTAGGCTATCTGCCCAAGGGCATTTATAAGCCTAGCCCATAGTTATGTGGCTTTCGCCACCCCTTTAGTTTGAATAAAAACTATGCCTATCATTTTTCTGTGCCTCTGTCAAGCAGTGACACTGAAGTAATCCCTGGGGTATATCTGCGATCTCCCATCCATTGGTCAAGATTCCTCTTGAACAAGGCCAGCGAGGTGCTCTGCCTCACATGTACCGGGATTTTGTTCCACAGCATAGGGAGTCTCTGGGTGATGAATCTGTCCCTCCAGCACGTTCTATTTATAACCGTGTCAAGGTTTAAGTCTCCGCCCTTGTGGTTCTGAGGGATCTAGATTTTTTGAGGTGAAGCATATTCATCAAATCTGGGTTTGACATGGCCTTATATGTCAGGCACAGGTCACCTCTGAGCAAGCGGTATGAGACTGAATAAAGCTGGAGTTCTTTCAGTCGGGCAGCATAAGACATATTTTGAGACCCTTTATCCTTTTGGTGAGGAACTTTTGGGGCCTTTCAAGCTGCATCAGGTGTCTGGTCAGATACATTCCGAACAGGGCATTGTACTCAATCATAGGTCTAATGAGTGATGAGTACAGGGGGACGATGACCTCCCTTGATCTAGATGTGAATCCCTTCATGATCAGGTGGGCGATATAGAAGGTTTTCCTAACTACTTTAGCAACATGAGTGTCAAACGAAAGACTACTGTCAACTTGGGTCCCCAGATCTCTGATGACTTTTTCTGTGCTCAGTGGATTGTCACCTATATGGTAGCTAGGGGTAACCTTGTTTTTCCCGAAGGGTATGACTATGCATTTTTTGGCGTTTAACTTCAGGCCATGGCTCTGGCACCAGTTATCCATTTCTGTGAGGCCCTTCTGGAGGATATCTGTGTCAGATGTGTTTTCGACTATGGCGCCCAGTTTGCAGTCATCTGCAAACTTTGTCAGCCATAACCCTCCTGTGTTTGCTTGTACTTCAGAAAAGTAGATGCCGAACAAGAGTGGACCCAGGACTGAGCCCTGTGGGACACCACTTGTGACAGGCTTTGAGTCTGACATGGCTCCAGCAACTCTGACCCTGTGGGTTCTGTCGCTTAGCCAGTTTGCAACCCATCTTGTGATGTATGGGTTTACATTCAAGCTGATGAGTTTTTCGATGATACCTGAGTGGGGTATTGTGTCGAAGGCCTTTGCCAGGTCAAGGTAGGCTGTATGGACTGTCCGTTGCTTATTTTAAAGCTGTCTCGCTATGTTAAACCCATTTAACATAGCGAAACAGTAAAAAGCAACGGAAATCTTGCTTTCTCCGTTGCTTTTGGCCACAGCTCTGATGTACTGCGTAGGCATGCGCAGTACATCAGAACTGCCGCGGATACCAGACAGCTGCGGAAGGGCAGCAAAGAGGCATTATACAATGCCATTATTTAAGAAAAGTAATTATTTATTTTCTTAAATAATGTCATAGTGTAATAGCAATAACCCACGCCTGGGTGTGGGTAATGCGGGATTTACCCATGCCAACCATGGGTAAATCCCGCATTACCCACACCCAGGCGTTGGTTATTGCTATAGTAGCAGTACTGTCTTGTAGTGGGAGTGTAGCAGTACTGAACGTCAATGTATTACTGAACAGAATAAGATGGATATGAAGCTGGAAAATGTGAAGACTTTTTGGCAGAAAGAAACCAGAAGAAAGTTAAAAAAAAAAAAAAACTAAAACAAAAAGATGATGGGGCAATGAGATTAAACAAAATAATACACCTGAATGTTAAGCACTGACAGTGAGGAAGCATGGTTAAGGAGAGAAGAGGATGATGAAAGTGAATGCAGAACATGGAGAGAGTCTGAGGGAAGCTAAGAATCCAGGTAAGCAACTGTAACCAGATGATGCAGATATTGCTGAGTCTTAGGTTATGTAGTGTTAAGAACATAAACAGGAGGTTCGGAGTTCTGCTACAGGTTAACAGGCTATGAGTATTTAGTAGGTGCTCAAGATATAAAGGTCATGCTCTTGGTTGAGACAGAATTAACTGAAGCTGTCTGGGGAGGAATATACATATAGTGCTTTGGAAAGGAATAATGTTCAATGACTAATTTTTATAAGAAGGGAATTTGAGGCTGAGATGGTGAATGAGGAAACTGAGTAGACTGAAGGAGTATTGCTGCTAGATTTTGTTGTAGATTAAGCTGCATATCAGTGTGAGGAACTCTTACTACTAATGAAAATTAGGAGGATGACATTGTGTCAGCTGATTATGTATAACAATGTTAGTATGAGATCATCGGTGATTTTAAATGTAGATGAGTGGTTAGAGTTAGAGGGCAGAATTGAGGGGAAACAGATTTGATAAAGAAAGTGATTAGAAGGTGGTATAAACAGTTAATGGATGTGTTTCCTGAGTGCAGAAAACATGGTAAAAAGGAATAAATGATGGGCAAGAGTAGGATTTTAATAGACAGAAAATTAAGGAAATTATATAAGATACAGAGCTTTTAAATAACAGAAAAGAAAAGGAAGTTTACTTAGGATCATAGGTTCATAGGTGTTTTCTAGGTTAATGACCACAAGGAACTGTTTAAGCCTAGCCATGCATTCCAAATCTCTGGAAAGTTCTGGTACCCTTGATAAGTGTAAGCAGGGGCTTGGGAGATTAAACATTTACAAGCAGGGGCCTGGTACATTAACCATTTGCAGGTTGCCTGTGCCCATTAGAGACATAGGTGCTAAACCAGGGATGAATTTCCTGTTCCCCATCCAATTGTCCAAGTTACACTTGAATTGGGTTAGGGAGGAACTTTGCTTCACATAGATGGGGAGCCTGTTCCAGAGATGGGGCAGTCTCTAGGATATATATACATGTCCTTACAGCAGGTCCTATTTATATCACCAGCAAGGTTTAAGTCTTTAGAATGAGTAATTCTGGTACTGCTTGTTTTGCAGATATGCAGATGGTCCATCAGAGTAGAGTCTGACAATGCTCTATATGCCAGGCATAGATCTGCCCTCTACAACCTGTAGCAGACAGAATGCAGGAATAGGATCTTGAGGCAGTCTGCATAGGACATTTTATATACACCCTGTATTCTTTTAGTGAGGAACCTCTGTGGACATTCCAATTGTTGGATATGCCTGGTTAGGTACATACCAAATGAGGCATTGAACTCAATGATAGGTCTGATGAATGCCAAATATAGTGGAACAATGACTTCCTTGGACCTAGATGCCATACCTTTGTTTATAAGTTGCACAACACAGAATGATTTTCTCACTTCTGTAAACACTTGATGGTCAAAAGCTAGTTTATTTTCTATGTGTGCCCCTAAATCTCAGACTCCTGTGTCAACTCTAAGGGGTGTGTTTTTAATATGATAATTACCAAGGGTGGATGACTTCCTGAAGGACACTATTATGCATTTCTTGGCATTTAGTTTTAGTCCATGGCTCTGACATCAGCTGTTTGTCTGTGTCAGCCCTTCCTAGAGAACATTTGTGGATCTGCTGATTAGTATGCCAAAAAGGAGCAGTACAAAGACTAATCCCTGAGGGACTCCACTTTTGACCGGCCTCTTTGTAAATGTGGAATTCAAGTCCAAAAAGTTGCCATTTCCGGATTCTCCTGGTTCATAGGTAATTACTAGACTAACAATCAAGTGGGCCTTTTTAAGCCTAGCCACGCTTCCTAAAGGTGAGAATTAAACCCTGTACTTTGTATCTGTAAGGTAAACACCTTAGCCATTATGTTAACTCCTAGCCCCTTCCTTCCTTCCTTAACAAAAGTTAAGAGGAAGAAGGATATTTGTTTGGAGTACCTGGAGAGGAAGAGGTATATTTGAGGACTGTGTGAAGGTAGGAAATGTATATATTTATTTATTTTATTTATTTATTGGCATTTGTTTACCAGGAAAGTCCACTGGGCCACAAGAGACCATTTTCAGTGGAGGCCCATGGAGAAAAGCTCCACAAGGCAGTTAGTATAATAGCACATAAAATTCAAAGAAGTTTGTAGATACAAGCAGTATTATACAGAAACAGAAGGTCCAATAGAAAAAAACAGAATAAGGTGCAAGTAAATATATTATATGTACAAATTAATACAGTTCTAGCTACACACCAGATTAAGCAATAATATTATCATGCATTAAAGATATAACAATGATAAAGGCAGTTATACAGAAGTATTTACAAGGTGCTCTAGCTGTATTAGCCAGCAGCACTATAGATCCAGGTAGTATGAATTGATTTATTACCCGATAGTAAGGCATAGATAGATAATTATAACTTATACGTGTTTAAGTATTGATAACGGAAGACTGAAGAGGTGAAGATGTAACTTAAGGTAAATATGACTTAGTGTGTGAGGGATCAGGTAATGGGTGGATGAGAAATGAGGCATCTACATTGCCATTGGGTGAAGGGGTGTTACAGAAAAGATTTTTTGAAGATGGAGATATTGCTGGAAGTTCTGATAGCTATTGGGGGAGAATTCCATATTTTGGCAATAGAGGAAGAATAGAGCATGTAACCAGGTGGGGGTTTTGGCTTGTCTGCTTGTAGGAGAAGTTGATTTTCGGATCTGAGTGGCCTGTTTGGTTGGTAGTGGGTTAAGATAGAAGAAATAGCTGGGTAGTCAGTGGGTTTGTAAATGATTTTGTGTGCTGTGATTAGTTGTAGGCAGATTAGATAATGTGGAAGTTTGAGCCAGTTAAGCTATAGTAGGGAGATGCAGTGATGGGAAGAGTATTTTGCACTGGTTGCAAATTGGTGACCTTGTTGTAACAAGAATGAAGCTTGTTTTTTAGGGAGGACTGGATACTGGTGACAAGTGGAGCACCATACAGGAGAGAAGGTAGGAAAAAGGTTAAGGCAAGAGTATGCTTTGTAGTGCAGTTAAGTAAGTGTTTATGTCAATAGAGGGTGTCTAGTTTTTGATTTTTTTTTTATATTATTGTGGCTATGGAGGTCAAATGTCAGGTTTTTGTCTATAATAACACCTAGTAATTTAGTGTGGGAGACAACCTCTATAGTGGTGTTATTTTGAGAATGAATGGTGAAATCTGTCTTGTTAACAGAGAGGTTTTTCTTGGAGTAAATAGTAGCAGTTTGGTTTTGTTGGGGTTGAGGGCTACATGATTATTGGCCATCCACATTTTAGTAGCAATAAAGGCATCCTGGGTTATTTGCAGAAGTTCTGTTATTGATTTAGCAGAACAAATAATTGTAGAATTGTCTGCATATTGCACAACAGAACCATTTTTAAGAGTGGAGTGAAAGCCATTTATAAAAATACTGAAAAGAAGGGGTCCTAAAATGGAGCCCTGGGGAACACCTGGGGAGGACAGAAGAAATGGAGAGAAAGAGTTGAGCTGTCTAGTAGATTGCTGTCTGTTTCTTAGATAGTTAGTGAACTAGTTTAGAGTTGGGGGAGATACCTAGACTTGAGAGTTTACTGAGGAGTAGAGGGTGGCAGACTATATCAAAAGCTTTTGAGAGGTCAAGAAAGAGTGACGATACAATTTTACCAAAGTTTCTAGTTTGATTGACTGTGTCCATAAAGAAAATAAGAGCTGTAGTTGTGCTATGACCTGGCCTAAATCCATGTTGAGTTGGGGAGAGGAGTTGGTTTAGTAGTAGGTAGTTTAGAAGTTGATAGTGGATATATTTTTCCATGATTTTAGAGAGGAGGGAGAGAATAGAAATGGGTCGGAAATTAGAAACATCTGTATTATTACCACCTTTATGAAGAGGAGGGATATATCCTTTTTCCAAATGGTAGGGACATAGGAATAGGACTCTTGGATCTGCTGATTAGTATGCTGATAGGATACGCAATGGATTTTGCTGACATTTGAAGGTATTCTGGGGGTAAGCTGTCTGGGGCACTGGAGCCAGGTTTGAGTGTTAGGAGAAGTTTTGTTATAATAGCGATGGATATGGGGGCGAAGGAAAAGGTGGGTGGGAAGGGAGTTATGGTATCCTGTGAAGGAGGTGACAGTGTATGGGAATTGGTATTAGTCTTAGTTTGGGGAAAGGTAGTGGTAAGTTTAGCTATTGTGTCAATGAAATGTGAGTTGTAGCCGAGAAAGGTAAGTCAAAGACTATAAGGTAATAAATAAAATACAATCTGCTGAGACTTGATGCAATTTCAGACCAAGACTAAAAGCACTCAGTTGGGTCTCTTAAGTTGGTACTATTCTCTTTTTATATTTACTACTATGGGTTAAAGGAAACAAACAGATTATCTTCGCAAGTTGAAAGCTGCTTACATTAAGGGAACAGGTTGGTAACTATTTCGATGGGGGAGGTAGGAGGGTTAAACAGTACATGATCCTGTAGGGTGTGCTTGCCACAGAATATATTGCAGACAAAAAATCTAGTCACTATTACAGTTTAGCTGGCTAGAGGACAGTACATACAGTTTAAAGTTAGAGTGAGCAGTTTCCTTGTGTGCTTGCTTACAGCAGTGAATGGGGGCGCTTAAATGGGATTTCAATGTCCTTCCATTTGGAGAGCACTGGAAGATGCAAATGAAATAAGTTTAAAGTTAGATATGTGAGCAATTTCCTTGTATGCTCTCTTACAGAAGTGTTTGGATTCACTTAAATGGGATTTCAATGTCCTTCCATTTGGGGAGCACTGCTAGATGCAAATGAAATAAGTTTAAAGTTAGATATGTGAACAGTTTAAGGAAACAGTCTCTGCAAAAAGGTGGCTAGTATGATTGCACTGGATGAACAGCTGCAGATCAGACATGGACTCAAGATGTGTATTAAAGAATGGTTAAAATGATATAAAAGTAGAAGGGAGACAAAAGATATTTAGGGAATTGAAAAACCTTGATTATGTTAAACACTGACTACATTTCTTAACTAGGATAACCCATGAAAAAGTAGAAAGTTGTTTGAAATAAAAATAAAGAAAAAATGGAGCCGTTGGGAGAAGAAGAAGAAATAGAACAGAATTATCAAGTGTTTGTAAGGGATTTTTAAGGGTTGTTGAAGAAAGCATTGAATATTTGATGATATTGGATGTTAAAAAGACATTTGACATTGTATTATATGCTAATCTAGTTGAAATGATGTGTACTCTCAGTGTAGAACCATTATTTGTAGTTTGGGTGTGATGGGTATAAAGGGATCAGGGATCACACCAGTGATGAATGCTGCAGTAGGGAAAAGGACGTGTTTGGGAAGAGGTGTAAAGTAGGGTGTCTGTAATATAATAATGTACTGAGCTGTATGCCTCACTGTCTACTTGTCACTTTCTTTAAGAAAATGGGCGTGGAAATTGTTAAAAGTTAAAAAAATGACTTAGAGCATAATGACAGCTGGAATTTGCAGCTGGGACTTCCCTGGCATGAAATCTGAGCAAATACCATTTACATTTCAGGAGTCAAGAATGACTTAGAATAGCTCTGTCAGTCTATTGTCTACACAAGAATGCATTGGTGGTTTGAGACTATAGATTAAGGGTGCAAGATAGCCATTAGTTAGGAGTGAATAAAGGGAGGATCCTTGAAGTAGAAATTCATTTGTCAGGGATTGACAAATGGGAGAAGCCAGGAAGTACAAAGTCATAAATGCTGCATGAGCAGAATTTTGCTGCTTCCACCCATTGGCCCAAAGGTGAATCTACTGTTTTCTATCATGGTCCAAGATTCTGCTCTAAAGTAAGGTTTTGAAATGTTCACTTATGAGTGTCTATATACAGTTCAGCTATACCTACGAAAGCACATATCTGAATGCCAATATGTAGTTTTGAAAATACTTTTTTTTTAATTTTTACAAAAACCTGTTTCTTCCTGCAAAATACTGTATAGTATACCTCTGTATACACTATATTCTACCTTATTCATGTATAGCATTAAGTAAGCTATATTTTGTCATGTTATTTATATACTGCATTATGTACAGATCTGTATTTACTATATAGGTTTGTCATTTCAAAGTAAATTTTAACAGTGGGCTAGCACTAAAACCATCAAAAAAAAAGCAAAAATGGCAACCTTCAAAAAATGTTAAATGCTTTTGTCTTTAATTAAGACAAGACTTCATCAGAACGTATATGCAAGTCTGAAGAGCTGATTTTAAAACCCCAAATTAAACCATGTGACTTGTTTTATCCTACACCAAGGGTTGAATGGTAAAGGAAATGTTAAATGTTTTGCATTAACATGCATTTTTGTTTCAACAATACAAAGAATGAAACTCTAATGACTGTCATTAATGACTGGCTGTAATCTTCACTGATTTACCAGAAAATCAAAACTTTTATGAGAAGCAGATCAAAAATAAGAGGCAAAATCAGGATAGTTCTGCAAAATCAGGATAGTTGAGAGATATGACCTGATACCAGTTCTAGATCAAATTTGGAATGTTTCCCAATTACAATTAATGCTTAATAAAGGTAAAATTTCTACCATAAATTCACCAATTGCATTGATTAAAAAATAAAATTCATTAGCATAATAGCTTTACTAAAATTATTTCAAGCTGGTGACATCCATCTCAATCCTGGACCATTTGACCACATGACGTCAAAGAGCCCTACTAAAACTAGCAAACAACTTCTGATTGCTTCATTAAAACTAAATTAAATGGTCTATTCTGAAATGTTAGGTTATCTATATAGCTCTAAACATCCTTTCTCAAATAACATCAGGATCTACCAGACCCAATCCCTCTTCTGGCCAATGAGCATTCCTTTACATTTTAATTACAAACATTCCTGACATATTTCTGTCTA
>NC_056731.1:1634590048-1634775048 GCF_019279795.1 Protopterus annectens | reverse complement strand
GCTCTTACAAACTTAGAAAGTTGATAGAATAACAGGTTTTGCATTAGCATGAATCTTCTGAAGGATATGAAGTCTGAAACTCAAATGTCTGTCATTATTTTCTAACTTCAAATTTTAATGATTTGCCACTAATTTGCCAGAAAAGCAGAATTTTGTGAAAAACAGTCCAAAAATATGAGGTGACAATGTGGACATTCTGCACAAATCTGTACAGTTGAGAGGTATGGGCAGCAGGCTGATTTGCCAGCCTTGACTTGACACCTTTACCTTGTTTTACTACTTCTTCTACTGCAGTTCATATGGGGATAAATGTATTGGTAACATATTTAAGCATGATTGTAAAACCTTTTTTATTAGTTCTGTTGCTACTATTACTATTGGAACTGCCTGGGTAGCCTTCCTCCACACTGCTCTCATTTCTGCTTGCAAATCCTGGTATTTAGTGACCTTCCTAGGGATGCATTAATGATTGTGTACACTTCACATTAAGCCTACACAATTTATGTGTGTTAGTGCAGTTAGCAACAGTGCTCATTGTATATGCAAGCTGCTAAGCAAGTCTACATGTTCAGCAGTACCGATTCACGACCAGCACAAATGTTAGTAGCCATGAAGAGGTGCATGGAGACTCGAGCACGCAATGCAAGCAAAAGATGGTGCCTGCAGACAAACCTAGTGAGTGGATATCATAATACAAGGCAAGGTCAAATTTAATGAAAGAATTAAAATGCAGGTGAAGGTAAATGGGGAAACTGTATCCAGACAATAAATGTGATTAGAGCACAAAGGGAATTTTGACATAAATTATTTATATTAATGTAGTTAAAATAAGCCCATTTACTTTATTGACTTATGTACATAAATAAAAATGTATTGCTGACAAAGGATGTGAAAGGGACACAAAGCTACAGTGTAACAAAAGGGAGTAAATGTGATAAATGTTTATAAAATGCCAAGCTGAGATAACAACAGGAACAGTAGATACACTTGTAAATATTTGCATATTGTGCGGTTATTGCACATCAAATGTATATACAGAAAGTTATCTGTTGTAACCTACAGTATTCTATATTCTCCAGTTCATCATGCATAAACAAAAATAAATGAACCTTACAGGAGCTGTCTCAAGCACTTCAGAAGGGGGCATTTCTTTGTTATTTGTTGTCACTTGAGACCATAGAGATGATATTGTACATTTGAACATGTATTAGTCAAGTATGTGTTGTATATTAATGTAAAGAAACATTAGCATAATTACTGTCATAAAACAATTGTAAGGTTGCAACTATACATATTCTGTGACATTTTTTTATTTGTTAACCGGGAAAGTCTGACTTGGAATGAAGCCAATTTTCAGTGGAGGCCCGGGGGGAAACGCTCCAGATGCATGTCTTTGTAATGTGGGAGGAAACTGGAGCACCAGGAGGAAACCCACATGAATGCAGGGAGGACATGCAGATTCCACACAGAAGGCATGATCAGTAATATTTCTGTTACTCAAATAATGTTATTGTGAATGCCTAGCTACAGTTACCTATCAAAACATCTACTCTTCATAACATCTAAACTCAAAACATCAAGACCATAACATCTAAATTTCAAAACATCTAAAAGTCATAACATCGAATCTCAAAGCACTGAAAACTACAAAGTAACTATAAATAACATCCCACACACTGTTTACTATGTTTCTGCAGGGGGGCAAGCCTCCCTGTACCCACCAAGTAGGGGCTCCACCCCCCCACCCCCCCAGTAAATTAAGTACACCAACTCCAAGATCGCACTACAGTGGGAGAAAAAGTTAATTTCCTAACCCTACTGTAGTGCGATCTTGGAATTGGTATATTTAATTTACGGGGGGGGGGCACAAGGGGGCTTGCCCCCTGCAGAAACGTAGTAAACAGTGTGTGGGATGTTATTTATAGTTGTTTTGTAGTTTTCAATGTTTTAAGATTCGATGTTATGGTTTTAGATGTTTTAAAGTTTAGATCTTATGGTCTTGATGTTTTGAGTTTAGATGTTATGACCATTTGATGTTTTGATAGGTAACTCTAGCTACACATGTGACAAGTGTATTGAAGTACTCTGCCAATGGAGTGTATGCTGTGGGAGTGATCAAAAGTAATACATTACATCCACATGATTGATAGAATTCAAATACAGGTTAAAGAATTGTAAGGCTTGCATTGACTTATGTGTATGTAGGAAACAACTGACAGTTGTTATGGCAGTGTACACACCTGTGACAATGTGAAAATATTCAGAAGAACCATGGACACCTCTGCAGTAATTCCAGTAATAATATTAAACATTTTTTAAACAATATGCATGTTGTGAATGTTAGAAAGTTAGTGATATTCATGCATGCTGTGTATGTATGTAGGTAGCAAAATACAGAAGGACTTGATAGCCTAGTACCTAACTATGAACCTATGACATATACACAGAGGTGTCACCTTGACCAGGATATAAACAGAACAATGATCTCATAAACATATTGCTCTTTGTCTAGCTGTAGCAGATGTGACATATGGACATGCACAATGAGTCATGTGTATGTGGCATATGTGAAAATGCACATAAATCAAGGTACAAATCAAGTGTAGTCTGTCCCCTGACAAATGGTTTGTGTTTCTGAATGCCATGATGTATATCAATATTACTAGGATGTATTTTTGAGTATATTACAAATGTATAGGTAGCTTACACAGGACATGAACAAAATAGAAGTCCATGCCAGCATTATGTCATTAATACGTCAGCTAATGGGCAAATGTAGCAAATGTTAGGCTACAATTATTTGTGATTATGATGCATTTGTGTTACTGTAATGAATGATATGACATGTGTCCTTCCTGGTGTAAATGCGAAACCAAACCTGCTGACTTGAAAAAGTGCATTGAAGTACAGATGTGAATGTAATATATTGTAATTGATATATAGGATCATAGGATCATAGGAGATTGCTAGGCTATTGACCCTGAGGTCCTTATAAGCCTAGCCAAGAGTTTAGGTCATGTTTAGACAAGTCATCACCCAATGCCCCTGTCTGGCAGGGACACGGGTGGAATCCCACGGGTATATTTTCTGTTTCTGATCCAGTTATCTAGGTTGCGCTTAAAAAGGGGTAAAGAGGTGCTCTGCTTGATGTTTATTCCATAAATGGAGGAGTCTCTGGGACACAAATCTGTCCTGCCAACAAGTCCTGTTGATGTCACAGACCAGGTTGAAGCCGTGCATGTGAGTTACTCGAGTGGAGCTTGACTTGCGGATATGCAGCAGTCCCATCAAGGTGGGGTCTGTGATTGCCTTGTATGCCAGACAGAGGTCACCTCTGAGGAGTCTGTATGTGCTTTGTGAGGTACATGCCAAAAGAGGCATAGTACTCAATAATGGGCCTTATAAGGGAAGAATACAGGGAAGGTATGACCTCCATGTCCCCATCTTACTTATGAGGTGGGTCATGTAGAAGGCTTTCCATACAACAGAAGTAACATGGTGGTCAAAAGACAGGTTGCTATTAACCTGAGTGCCCAAAATCTTCACTACTGATTACGTGCTTAGCACATTGTTATTAATGTTTTTTTTGTGGACATCACTCTCCCCAAAGGGGATGATGATGCATTTTTTGGTATTCAGCTTGAGGCCATGTGTCTGGCACCAGTCATTTGTCTGAGTGAGACCCCCTTGGAGGATGTCCACATAACTAGGGGGGAACTGATGACAGCACCCAGCTTGCAGTCATCTGCAAACTTGGTCAGCCATAGCCCACTAGTTTTGGTCTGCACCTCAGAAAAGTATATCCCAAATAACAGAGGCCCCAAGACTGAACCCTGGGATATGCCACTTGTTACGGGTCTACTGCTTGAGGTAACTTCCCATATTTTGACTAGGTGAGTTCTATCAGTGAGCCAGGTTGCTACCCATCTGGTAACATATGGATTGATGCCTAGTTGAGAGAGTTTATCTATTATGTCTGAGTGGGAAATAATGTCAAAGGCTTTGGCTAGGTCAGGGTAGGCAGTGTGCACCGTCTTCCCCTCATCCATAGCTTTGGTGAGTGTCTCAAAGAAGTCGACCAAATTTAGCAGATATGACCTCCCCTTGACAAAGCCAAACTGTGTGGGATTGAGTATTTGGAGGTTGCCAATGTCCTTGTTAATGAGGTCCATGATAATCTGTTCCATGGTCTTGCAGATCAGGCTAGTTAGGTTGATGGGTCTATAATTTCATGGATTGGTGGACACTCTACCTTTGTGTAACAGGATGATAGTGGCTGTCCTCCACTCACCTGGGACAAAGCCTGTACTCAGGCTTTGGTTGAATAGGATGCCTAATGGTGCTGCAAGTTCCTGCCTGAGTTCATGTAGGATGCAATCTGGTATGTTATCAGGTCCCACGGAGGCTGTATTTTTTGCCTTTGAGAGAGCAGTGATGACCTGTTCCCTAGATATAAAGGGAAGTGGGCAGGTACTGGGGATGTCCTGATTTACCAATTGGGGGAGAGGGGGGTGAAGTTTTCACTGAATCTGTCAGCCAGCAAGTTTGCTATTTCTACAGCATTTGTATATATGCTGTCCTTGACCACCAGTTCTGAACAGATCTTGGGTGTTTCCTTTGAGTTTGTGGACATATGTGAAGAAGAAATTATGATCGTCTCTAGTAGATGTGGCCAATTTGGACTTGAAGTTTGCTTTGGAGGATTTTACTAGTGCTCTTATTTGCTTGTTCGGGCTAAGGAGACATTGCTTCCAATTGGGCACCTGCTCCTTCTTGGTCTTGGACACCAATTTTTTCCTTTTGTTATAGAGTTTATTTATTGCAGATGACCACCAGACAGGTTTACTCTTCCTTGCGGTGATGATTTAGTCCTGTTGGATATTCCTGATTCCATGCATATATATAAATGCTCATATAGTGCTTTGGTGTAGTTTTGAATATTGGTGCCAGTTCCTACAGAAGGGGAGGGGGCTGTGAAGCTGTTTATACCATCCCTCAGGAGACTGTAATCAGCTTTGGAGAAGTTTTTATGTTTGATCCCAGCTAGAAGCAGGTTGGGGGAGATGGTGACTTTGAAAGTGAGCACTTTATGGTCTGATCTTAACAGGGAGGCTGATACTATAGAGATGCTACAGTGGTTACTCATGTTGGTTAATATCAAGTCCAGGATACTATCACCTCTTGTAGGGGCATGAAATAGCTGTCCCAAGGCATTTGCATTGACAAAATTGGGGAATCTCTGGGCATTTGTGTTCTGGCATGAGTAGTTCTTCCAATTTATGTTTGGGAAGTTAAAGTCACCCAGGATCAGGGTAAAGGGTTGAATCTTGATAGATTCGAACAGGCCCAAATAGGTGGATTTGGCATCTTGAGTCAGATATGGGGGCCGGTAGCTAGTGATTTGAATAGGGGTCTTGTCAATGGTTAACTGCACCTGAAGTGTCTCCTGTGTGTCATACTGTTTGACCAGCCTGGAGGTGTGCATGTCTTTAATGTATATTGAAACTCCACCTCCTTTGACTTTACTGCCCACAGTTTGGGGTCTGAATGTATGATAGGATGAGTAATCAGGGAAGGGTGGGGTGCTCTCTGCAGCTTTAAACCAGGTTTCTGTGACTGCACAGATGTCAGAATTTTCCAGGGTTAAGAATGCTTGCAATGAGTGCAGTTTCATGTTTAGACTCCTAGCGTTTAGCATCATGACCTTTCATTTGTGTTTTGTTGAAATTTTTATGTTAGTTTTATCGATCTCAAGACTTTTCCTAAAAAAAAGGCACTATGGGGGAGGCAAGAGCCTTTGCCAGAAGCCTGAAGCCCAGGTGAGACAGATGCAGGCCATCTCTGGCAAAGCATTGTGGTCTGTCGAACATATCTTCCCAGGCTGTCAGGTACTGGATCCCCCTGGAATGACATCAGAAACTAAGCCAATTGTTAAAGTCAATCATTTTCTGTTTGTATTGAGGCATCATTCTGGGTGATGGCAGAATGCTGCTTAAGGCTAGAGACATACCTTCCTGGTACACATAATCGGTGAGCTCAATCAGCCCTGAAGTGATGCTTGTTAAGAACAACATTAAGAACTGTATGACGGTACAGTAACATACAACACACCCAGGTGAAGCATTAACATGATCTGCTGTAGATTTGCATTGCACACATACCAAATGCACACTGACCTGTGACATATGTTGTTATCCACCTCCTGTAGGAAACTAACTCTATTGTGCAGACATTGTCAAAGCCAACATGACAGAAAGGCTAATTCAACTATGTGTTGACAAAGAACAACAAATAGCTCATGATGTTTCTTCATTAAAAGTCTCTTTGCTAAATTATGCGTGTCTACTATATCATTATACTAGGCCTGTTTAGAAGAATTACAACAAAGACTAACATAACATCAACTAACCAGCACAAACAAAAAGTCACAATATCCACACTTTCAGAGATACTGCATGCCACACATTAAGAAATGTTCTATAAGCCCTCATGTCCCGTAAAGTCTTAGAGTGTGAACAAAAGAATTACAGTAATATGTAAATGTTTGTATGAAGGCATGCAGTACAGAGCATTATTATTTGAAAAATGAGTATCACCTGTGAGAAATCACTGACATAGTCAGCACTTGTGCTTTGCCAGACTCAAGTACAGGACTCAGCAGATTTCAGAGAGACATGTATCAACCACTGACACCACAGAAAGAGGCATATCAGTCGTGCCACGAAGAACATACTTGAAGTGATTACATGTCTCCTATTGTAATAGGTATGGATCCTCTAACCTGGAAAGTGAGATGTTAAAAATGTGGCCCCCTGACTGGGCCATGACTACTTTCTTTGCCTAAGCCACTCTTGACTGACACAGTTTTCCAAACAGACAGATGTTACCAAATTTAAACACCTGCCTATCATATTACACATTCTAGAGAGCAATGTATTAACTGTGTTTGTTAGAGGAGATTGTAGGGAAGCTTGTCACAAATAACACAAATCAAGTTGTGAAGTAAGAAAGGGTTTTGATGTTAATTTATCCAATACAAATTTGTCAGAGTGATGACAAGGAGATAGCTATATTAATGTTCACATAACTGTGGACAGCCCAAATTAAGTGTTAATTGGCCAAGACACTCTTTTCTGTCGACACTGTTTTGTACACATGCAGTCTCAGACTGAAACTACAGTCTTTCTTTGTAAACATGGTATACAAGTCAGTACTAACTGCATGTGCCCAGGAACACTCATACCACAAGAATCCCAGAACACCTATTTGACTACCATGAAATCCCCAAATATGTTGAAAGTTGTTTGTCCAACATAAAAATGTATAGAAATAACTTGATGCAGTGGTGTTTTTGTCACATCAGTGTAGTCACATAATGTTGTCCATTGCTGAAACAGAGCAGCTGCCTATGTAAGTCCACAAGCAAATGAAATGTGGATTAATCAAATGCACCACAACACAATTCTTACCATAACTATGAGACCCCTCATATTTGAAGTCATTACATATCATTGTACTATAAACCAGTTGTTTGAAGTAAAAGGGATGGGGAGGCCTCTCCCACTGTAATTGCACACATTACAACTGTGGTTATTCATGCATAGCAGTATCCTGACACATAATGATTGTAGTCACTCACTGTGGGTTTTGAACACCTACCTATATGACCACAGGAGCTACATGACAGTGTAGACTGAAAGCATCACAGGATAAGTCTTGCTACAATTGTGAAATATTTGAGCATTTGCAGACATTGCATCATCCTATTGCTGCAAGGCATAAATGTGCCTGTATTTTGTTTAAAAGAGTGGTGTGATATGTCTTGTTGTCACAAAATATTGAATAATGCTAGGCATACCCAAACACATGGGCTGCATAATGCATTTGCCCCTGTGATAGTAGAATCACAATCATGCACAATGTGTACATAATCCAAGATTCATTCTCATGGCTTACTAAGGCAACAAGTTACAGAACATGGTCTCATTTCCTTTTGCCACAGGAGAAGGTGTACTAATGTATTAGAAAAGGCATATTTCAATAAACTGTATCATCAGTGTTAAACAAAGCATTTCTCTATGTATAATGGACAGAAAGTATTCTAGGATGAATCCCCAACTATACATATACATATCAGATAGGTGGGTGACAACATTGTTACCAAGATATACATTTACACTCATACTGACACAACTCAGCTACTGAGTGATGTCTGGATTTGAACGCCTACTTAGGCAAGCTAGAGAACATTGCCTGAATCCCAAGCACCACAAAAGATGGTATATTACAACTGTGATTGTGCCAAGTTGAATGTGTGACATCACCATTGTTTAATAGGCTGAGGTGTCTGCTAAAAGGAAAGTAAAGTGATGGAAGAACCCGATAACACTGTACAGCTGCACATCCTATATTTATTTGAATACCTTTATACACAGCATGAGAGAGAGAAAAACTCACATTCACAATGGTCAATGACTGCTGGATTCAATTCCCCTACTTATCTACACAGTATAGACAGTGCAGTATAAATAGCCAGGTCCAAATAAGAAGTTGTACTACAACTCTGAGATAGTGCAGTTTTGAAAGCATTATCTTATCAGTGTGTTCCAAAACAGTCTTTTGCTTGGGGATGCTATAAATTGATAGGGGAGCTTTGTGCCACTGTGAATATGGCTCCTAAGTGGAAGTGTACATAATGAGTGTCATGACAGAGCCAATTGTATATGACAGTACAGACATATACAGTCATTCTATTTAAGCAGTGCAGAATTTGATCTACCTACCTTTCTAGTTATACACTCTATAGAGCACAATATCACTGGTATGTACATAGCAGAAGCCTGACTTCTGTAGTGAGAAAGTGCACTTTTGAAAGGATGACCATATCAGTCTGTTGCAAAGGTGATGTTTGTGTTAAAAGTGGGATAAAGGGATGGGGGATTCATCTCCCAGTTTAAATGTTTCTCCTGTGTGGAAGTGTATGCATCAGATGTGTGGGTCAATGCCATCCTAATTAGCAGAACAGACACACACATACATACATACATACACACACACACACACACACACACACACACACACACACACACACACACACACACACACACACAAGCACACACACTTGTGAAGCTCAGTCATTGCTGCATTTGAACACCTACCTATCTATTCAAAAACCGCAAGTGTGACAGGAGACTTTTGACTTTAAATGTTTGGAAACAGACATTTGTAAGGATTACTACATCTGTGTTCAACAAAGCTATTTTACATCAGAGTTTTGATTGAAAAGGCATGTGTCTTGACAGATAGATGTAACAGCAATGTACTGCTCACAAGTAATTGTATAATGCTCAGATAAGTTATCTATCCTGTCATTCGTGCTCATTTTGTTAGTGTGAGTGACATGTATCTGTGTCACAGTATTATGTTGTGATAACAATCATACTTGTGAAACAGCAGATTGACAACCAAGCATTTATGAGTGTAGCAAACATTAGTAATTTATGGTGTCATTTTCAATTGTATGTGCTCATGTTTGGACAATGTGCAGTCTAAATAAAAACAGACAGTTGAAACATATGACACTGCACTGTTCAATACCACTCATAAATTATATGTGAAAATGTTCTACGCTATTGTATACCATCTCCAGTGTAAGTGCTGGAGTGCAGACATAATTTTAAAGAAGTATATGTTCAGTCAACATCACACTGATATCTACATATCCATTAACACATGCAGCAGTTATACAATCCACTCACATATCCATTTCTTTTTTAAATCTCTCTCTGAAGTGCACCAGTGACAAACCCATTTGTGCAACTGATGGCAAAGTATTACTGCATGTGTAATTATATCCTGAAGTCTTGAACTTAGAACAGGAATTAGCAGTAGTCTATGGTGCTTTATGCCAAGCTTCAATCAAATAAGGAGTAGAAGCATACAAATAGGTCTGATTCTGATCAAATGCAGAACAGAAATGTGGTACCTTAAGATTTTAACTGTCATGATTTACACATTTCTCATGACACTTGCATTACAGTAGTCATTATGTGGATGTTACTGGTATATTCATTTATTGACATTTGATGACTGGGAAAGTCTGACTGGGATAGGAACACATTGTCAGTGGAGGCCTGGGGAGAAAAGCTCTAAATAAATAATAGGTTTTACAGTTATGTGTTTACATACCTACATTGGTAGACATAATACAATTTATCATGTGGATAGAAAACAATTTACAGTAGATTGTAAACAGTTTAGTCTAAAAATTCTAGGTTAGAATTATACATTACTAGCATAGCAGACAAAGTCATATATAAGCATAATGTACAGTAGTTTTGTTTTGTAGATATAATTCAATAAAAATTTTAAGCATGGGTGTAAGATAGAGGGAAGAGAGTATGATTATTAAAGACAGATGTATATGTACAGATTATCGAAAGAAATGATGTAAGGATTAGGATGGTAACATGATAGATATTCTATAAGGTATAGGACATATTATAGTGACATATTCACCAAGGAGAAGCAGATATAGTAGGTAAGAAAATGTATTGGAAGTAGTACAGGAACTGGAAAGGAGGAATAAGAAAACAGATGTTAGGTAAAGGTAAAGCAGCAGGGAAGAGAAAGAGAGGTAGTCAAGGGAGATAGTAGAGAGAGATGGGAAGTGAATGTGGTAGTCCTTAGTTAAGGAGCAAGGGCCGGTGTGAGTTTTGAGAAAGTGCTTTTTTAGTGTAAGTTTGAAAGTCTTAAAGGAATCTAAGGCACTGGTATTGGAGGTAGGGCATTCCATAGTTTTGCAATGGTATAGGAGTAGAAGCTATGGCCAGCTCTTTGCTAGGTTTGTATACATTTAAAAGCTGTTTATTTGTGGAACAGAGATTTTTGTGACGGGGTATAGGGGTGTAAGATAGGTGTTAAGGCAAGGCAGCTGTCTAGTTTGTATATTATTTTGTGTGCAAGAGATAGTTGTACAAAGTTAAGGTAATGGGAAGTTCTAGCCAATTTAGTTCATTAAGGGCATGACAGTGGGGTGTGCAGTAAGATACACCAGTTGCAAATTTGGCTATTTTGTAATCACATGATTGAAGCTTATTCTTTAGGGACATATGGAGTTTGGCCCCATACAGGAAGGAGGGGAGCAAGAAGTTATTGGCAAGTGTTTTTTGGGTGGTGTTGTCTATAAACTGTTTTTGTCTATAAAGTTTTCCAAGTTTGAAATGTGTTTTTTAGTGGTGTTAAGTATATGTTGTTCAAAGGTGAGTTGATCATCTATGGTGATACCCAATAACTTTGGCTGGGTTACAATTTATATTTCTGTTTTATTTTGTGAGTATATTTTGAAGCCATGTACTAGTGTCTTTGGTGAAAACAATAAAAGTTTGATTTTATTGGGATTAAGTAGTAATTGTGATTCATTTAGCCAGATTTCAATAGAGTTGAAGGTGTCTTGAGATTTTTAGGAGATGTTGAAAGCTATTGGAAGAGGAGATAATAGTGGAGTCATCAGCATATTGAATGAGTGTACTTTGAAAGAGACTGTATGCATACCTCTTAACCACTAAGTGTAAGAAACCTGGCCAAAGCCAGAAAGAATGGGGGGACAAAAAATAGGGACAAAATTTAAATATTGCTCCTATAAACTTAGAAAATTGCTAGAATAACAGGTTTTGCATTATTATGTATTTTCTGAATAAAGTCTGAAACTCAAATGTCTGTCATCTGTTAGTATTATTTACTGATTTCAGTTTTCAATGATTTGCCAAAAAAACCCCACAAATTTTATGAGGAACATCCCAAAAATATGAGGCAAAAATCCGGACATTCTGTGAAAATCTGTATAGTTGAGAGTTATGCTTACATGGAGGTTATTGATGAAAATATTGAAAAACAAGGGTCAAAGAATGGCTCCTTGTGGTACTCCTGTTTGATTAACCTGGTATTCTGATAGACTAGATTTCCACCTAACACATTGTTGTCTGGTTAAATAATTGGAAAACCATTTTTGGGAGACTTGAGAGCATCCTAGTGTAGATAGTTGCTGTGATAGTTTATGATGTGACACTGTACTGAAGGCCTTTGATAGGTCTAGTAGGATTACTGAAGTGAATTGGCCAGAGTCCATGGCTTTGTTCACAGTATCTGTGAAGGATAGTAGTGCAGTGGTTGTGCTTTGTGCTGGTTGAAAACCATGTTGGGTGGGTGCAAGGAGATATTTATCAGAAAAATGTTTAGTTAGTTGAATGTCTATGTACTTTTCCAGTAATCTAGATAGAGGAGAGAGAATAGAGATGGGTCAATAATCTGTTAATTCACTGCTTTTTCCTCCCTTGTGTAAGAGGATTAAGATAGATTTTTTCCAGAGTTTAGGAACTTCAGATTCTGTGATGGATCTATTAATCAGGATGCTAACTGGGTAGGCTATGGCATCAGCAGCAAGTTTTAAATATTTAGATGGAACGGGTTCCGGCGTGTAGATCGCGGGACGATTGCCCGTGAGCTACATCGCCGAAACAAACAGGCCGCGACACCGCCAGATCGTAGAGCGGTGCGGCCAAAACACACACCCGCCGTCGGAACCGACGTCGGAAGTAAAGTACATACATAGCGACGACCCCTAAAGCAGCTACGCTGCAAACCAAATGCCAGAACTGCGTAACACACACAAACGGCAATGCAGTCACGGAAACCTGAGCAAAGCAGCAGTGAAAACACACGCATACACACCATATAATGATGTGCAGGATTTTCTCCGTGCTGTGGCACATTTCTATAAGTTATGATTATATCATGGTTTAGTATGCACCAAGCACTCCCCACATTACTTTACATTGTGCATTAATAAAGGCCTTGCCCACAGCACACAGGTTTTAGTGTACCACTCTGGTGCCCACTTGGCATCCTAGTCTAGGCGCATGTTACACTGTTGGTTGCACATGGTGGTTTCTAGGGGGTGTGGTGTTTAGATCACATATGGGGTTTTTGTCTGACACCTGTGGTTAGGGTGCAGGGGGTTATTTTCTTTTCGCAGGGAATTGTCTGCAGGCATTTGTCACTACAGCTAAATTTCCATACTGCCATCTGTCCACATCCAGTTGTCCCACAGTGGGTTGTCGCACCGCCTGAACCCAGATGGAACGTTATCAGCAGAGAGGGAGCAAGGTTTTAGTTTGAGAAAAAAAACTTATGTATTAGTGATGTGGGAATGGATTGTAGACAGAAAATAGGTCATGTATGGCTAGCTGTATAAGTTCTCTGGTAAGGGGAGGTATTTGTGCTGAGGATGCTATTACTTAATTCAGATAGGACTAGATTTTCTGTGTGGCTGGAGTTTGTATTACATGTAGAATAATTTACTAATTTAAGTATACTTTCAATGAAGTGGGAGTTGAACATGTTAGCTATTAGAGAAGGGTCTTTGTCTGGGGCTGGTGAGGACCCAGGAGTAAGGAGTGCTGAGATAGTTTTCCAAATTTTTGGGGTTATTGGTTTGGCTGGATATCTGTTGAGAGAAGCAATTTTTAGTCAGCAATGACTAGTTTTTTTTTTGCTTTATTTCATAGCTGCTTATATATATGTGTGTGTATATATATATATATATATATATATATATATATATATATATATATATATATGTGTGTGTGTGTGTGTGTGTGTGTGTATAGCTGTTGACTGAATTTGGTTAAATGTCTCGAGTTTTATAGGTATGAGGTTTAGGCTCCTGATTTGGGGTCCTATGGGTATATGTCAATAAGTGATCACTTAGAGTATTTGGAATAGTGCTGGGACTAGAATATTTATAAGGCTCCAGTACCAAGATGCAATCTAAGGTTGCACCTAGGTGATTATTATTTTGTATTCTGGTAGGGGTAGAGATAAGTTGTGTAAAGCTGTGAAGGTTTATACTATTTATTGGGGAGTCAATGATGAGATTTTCCCAGTTGATATTTATATTAACCATAATTATAGTTTCATTGGTAATATAGTTTGAAGTCCAGGAAAAAAAGTCTTCTAGTATTGGAATGTTTTGGCCAGGGGATATATAGACTACTCCAGTGAATATTTGTTTAGAATTATTTACTTGTAAGGATGCCAAGAGAATTTCTGCATTACTAAAAGATGGAAGACATTACAAAGGTGTTATAATAAATTAATGCTATTTCACCTGTTTTTTATGGATTATGTCATTTCTTAGAAAATTATATCCTGGAGGGTCTATTTCACTATCTTGATTGTGTGGTTTTAACCAGGTTTCAGCAACTGCTACTATATCTGGGGTGTAATGTGTAAGCCATGAGTAGAATTCAGTAATTTTATTGCAGATAATTTGTATGTTTAGTGTTATTAGTAACACATTTTTAGAGGAGGGTGATTGAAGGGGGTGATTGAAGAGAGGTAGGTTACTGTGTAGGTCCAGAGTTAGGATGAATATCTCCACATTCAGAAAGTTTGAGGAGGTGGTTTATGCAATGGTAAAGAAGGCTACTTTTATTAGTATGCTTTGAGACTATGTAAGGAATTAGTTTGGATTCGGTAGTTGTGGAAAGGAATTGATGTGCAGTAAGGTAAATGTGGTTATATTCAGTTAGGGTGGCAGATATGTTAGAGAAACTATCTATGTGCACATCAGGAGGTAAGGCCTGGGTAGATGTTTGTAGAGGTTCAGGTGATAGAGTGCATTTGAGGGAGGTGGCTTGTATTAGTATGCTTAGTTAGTTAATTAGAGATATTATGAAAATAATGGAATGTACAGGAGAGAGCATAATATTGTGAATAGGATACATATATTAGGCATGGAAGTAAAGATAGTAAAAGGAAAAGGGAGAATTATGTGTAATTATAGTATGGGAGAGAGTAAAAAATGGAAGTAAATTGGGAAATGATGTTTATATTGTTAGGAGATTCATCTCAAGGAAAATGGAGCAATTGTAATGAACTAATTACAGTTTCATAAGTGTTAATGTATTGAGATAGAGAGTTGAGTGTAAATTGAATGGTGTTGGTGAGGGGTGGAATTATGGTAACTATAAATGTAATTGATTGGGTTGGGTGGGAATGGGGGTAGGGTTGGAGAGCGAAGTGAGTAACTCCACTGAGCTCAAAGTAGACACTGGCTCAAAGTGTAATGTTATGTCTGCAGATACTTTTGCAAAGGTCAGAGCTGGTGAACAACTAAATGTGACTAGCTGTGTGAAACTTGTTGCTTGTTGCAGCATAAAGTCAAAGCTCAGTTGGATAAAATGGTGCAACAAGGTGTAATTTGTCCAGTTACAGAACCTACTGAATGGGTGTCGTCCATGGTAGCAGCTCATAAAAAAAGCTCAGATGAAATCAGAATATGCATTGAACCAAGAGATTTGAACAAAGCATTGCAGAGACCACATCATCCTATGTGTACAGTTGAAGAAGTCATAGCCCTGATACCGAATGCCACTGTTTTTTCTGTCTTGGATGCAAAGAGATCATTTTGGCAAGTGATGCTTGATCACAAATCTTCACTAATGACTACATTCAGTACCCCATGTGGAAGATATAAATTCCTCAGGATTCTATTTGGAATAAATTCTGCAAGTGAAGTCTTTCAACATGCAATGGAGCAAATTTTTTTAGGTTATCTTTGTGCCATAATAGCAGATAATCTATTGGTCAGAGGCAATCATGAGGCAGAGCACAACAGAAATCTTAAGAGAGCTCTAGAGAGAGCATGTTAAGTGAACTTAAAGCTCAATCCTCGAAGTGTAAATTTAAACTAACAGAAGTAGCATATGTAAGTCATTTATTTACAAATACTGGCTTGAGACCAGACTCATCCAAGCAAGCAGCCATTTTTGAAATGCTAGCACTAGATAATGTGCAAGCTATACAACATTTTCTTGGTATAGTCAACTATTTAGGCGAGTTTATACCAGACTGCAGTGAATGGACAGTGCCTTTGAGAGAGCTCACATGTAAAAATGTTACATGGTCATGGCTAGAACAGCACCAG
Source organism: Protopterus annectens (assembly GCF_019279795.1). NCBI lineage: Eukaryota > Metazoa > Chordata > Ceratodontiformes > Protopteridae > Protopterus > Protopterus annectens. Next base: position 1,634,759,060 of record NC_056731.1, on the reverse strand, counting down.
AAAACATTTGAAGTTCTTAAGCAGAAAATTGCTACCCCACTAACATTAAAGTACTATGATGTCAACAAACCAGTAACTCTTTCCTGCAATGCTTCAAAATTTGGTTTAGGTGCAGTTATTCTTCAAGAAAGCAGCCCAGTAGCCTACACATCTAGAACACTTACCCAGAATGAAATGCAATATATTTTATTTATTTATTTATTTTTACATTTGTTGACCGGGATTGTCCGACTGAGCTGAAGAGCCCTTTTTCAGCAGAGGCCCGGGAGAAAAGCTCCAAGATATTATACAATTTTCATTATAAATTAGCATTAAACAGCAATGTTACAGGATTATTGCAAGGCATTAAGTAGCAGTACAATGTTGTACAGTGTCAGTAATCAGGAGTATAGCAAAACTATTTCAAGATGTATAAAAAGAAAATATGTCTAAGATGGATATAGTTTTTGGGGTAAGTGGTTACAAAAACCCAGTTTTATCATAATGTAGTTGCATGAAGGCAAGACAATAACAATAGAATGTTGCTCTGAGGCAATTTGCTTAATAGATTTTAGAAGACAGTAAAAAGAGTAGTCAAGGAAGATTGCAGAGAGCTAGTGAGGAGAGTGAGTTAAGAGCAGAAAGTAGATTAAGGTATGGGAAGTAGGGGATATTTAAGAAGGGAGAGTGCAGTGGCAGAACCAGTGACTTTTAAAGAGCTCTTTGGTGGCTGTCTTAAATTGTTTAGCATGTGTAGCATGTGTAAGGGTCCGGATATCTATTGGGAGCCTATTCCAGGCAATAGTGGGGTGATAGCTGTAGATGTTGTGTCCAAATTTAGACTTGGGTTTGTAGATTTGTAGTAGGTCTTGGTTAGAGCTTCAGAGAGGTTTGGCAGGAGAATAATGGGAGATGAGAGGGGATAGTGCTGGGCAGTAGGAAGGCTGATATAGGATAGAATTAATGATCTGGAGCTGAGAGAGAAGAAGCTGGTGGGGTAATTCAAGCCAGTTTAAGTGTTTTAGAGAGAGAGACAGTGATGGGAGTTGTAGGTTTGTTGGGCAGCAAATCTAGCTATCTTGTTGTAGGTAGATTCGAGTTTGGTTAAGATTTGTGAGAATTTGAGAATTGTACATTAGACTGGGTAGAAGGTAGGTGAGAGAGAGAGTAATCTTGACTTCAGAGGTAAGGAATTTCTTGATATGGTAAAGGAGCCCTAGTTCTGAATGAGTCTTTCTGATACAGTTATTAACATGCAAGTCAAATTTAAGCTGATCATCAATGGTTACGCCTAAGAGCTTAGTGCTGGGTTCTACCTGAATGGGAATGTTATTAAGGGACTGTATGGAGAAGGAAGGTTTAATATTGTTGAACTTTTAAGGTAGGAAGAGTAACATCTTTTTTTTTTTAGGGTTAAGGATAAGCTGGTTGTTGGAGAGCCATGTTTCAACTAAGTTAAAAGATGCCTGAGTAGCTGAGAAGAGCTTAGAGGGAGAGTTGGCTGTGGTGATGACTGTAGAGTCATTTGCATATTGCATTAAAGATGACTGAGGACAGGAGGTATAGAGCTGATTAGTAAAGCTATTAGAAAGTAAAGGCCTTAGGATAGACCCTTGAGGTACACCCATTTTACAGGGAGAGGAGGGGAGAATGCAGAGTGCCATCTCACTGATTGAGATCTATCAGTGAGGTAGCTGGAGAACCATGCAACAGTATCAGAGGAGAAGTTGAGGTTATGCAGTTTGTGCAGCAGAAGAAAGTGTGAGTGTCGAAAGCTTCTGAGAGGTCCAAGAATAGGCAAGAAATAAGTTTATGGTCATCCATGGCTATAGAGACAGTGTAGAGGAAGGATAATAGAGTTGTAGTGGTGCTATGTTTGGGTCTGAAACCATGCTGAGTGGGTGCAAACAGATTTTCCTGTATTAGATACTGCATAACTTGTTTATGAATACATTTTTCTAGTACTTTAGAGAGGGAGAGAGGATAACAATAGGTCTAAAGTTAGAGATATGCTCAAATTGAGAAAGAACTTTTGGCAATAGTGTTTGCATGTTCCAAGTTTCATGATTACATCTATGGTCAAGAAATCCGGACTGAAACTGACCATCAACCTTTGGTTACTATTTTAAAGAAGCCTGTGCATTCAGCTCCAGCAAGATTACAAAGAATGATGCTCAAATTGCAAAAGTGCAACTTCAAAATGGTCTATACAAAAGGCAAACTTCTTTATCTAGTTGATACCTTATGCAGATAACCCAGAACTACAACAGAACAGCTTGATGCAGAGAACTTTGACTTTGATGTCATGGAAGTGCATACGTTTCCTACCATGAGACTTGATGAGCTCCAAGATCATACAATGACTGATCCAGTTTTGCAGAAGCTTGATCATTACATCAGTGTTGGATGGCTGTCAAAGCAATCTAGTGTACCACCTGATATGCAACCTTACTTTTCTTACAGAGATGAGTTGTTGATGGAAGATGGCATTATTTTCAAAAGTCCTAAAACTGTTGTTCCTGTTTTCTTACAACAAGAGTATATCCAGATTTTGCATCGTTGTCACCCAGGTTCCGAATCTACTAAGAGAAGGGTGAGAGGACTTGTGTTTTGGACTTCTCTAATGAAAGACATTGATAGAGTACTTTCTTCCTGTTCAGTATGTAGTAGTACTAAACCACATTTGCAAAAACAGCCACTTCAGCTAAATCAAATCCCTGAACTACCTTGGCCAATAGTATTTGCTGACATATTTGAGTGGAACAATCAACATTACTTAGTACTGGTAGACTCTTATTCAAATTATTTTGAGATCGATCGACTACCTAATCTAACTTCTACTACAGTCATTACTAAGTTGAAAGACCCTTTCTCAGCCCATGGAAATCCACAGAAATTAATTTCTAACAATGGTATCCAATTTACCAGTCAATTGTTTCAGACATTTGCAAGGGGGTGGGACTTTGTACATGTTACTATTAGTCCAGAGTATCTGCAATCAAATGGACTTGCTGAACGTGCAGCACAGAGTGCAAAGCAATTATTTGAGAAGTCAAAGCGTGATAATACTGATTTCTTTTTTTTATTTTCTCAGTCTCAGAAACATACCCCATGATGATATACTTGGCTCACCTGCTCCGAGACTTCTATCCAGGCAAAACAGAATAGCATTGCCTATTGGTTCTAATTTATTGAGGCCTAAAGCTAAACATAACAAAGCCATTAGAGCCCAGTTATTTAAAAAGCATTCTTTTCAATAGTCCAGCTATGACAAATTGAGGAAATTTATTTGCCCATTGAAAGGACAGACAGTGAGGATACAAACAGTGAAAGGTTTTGACTGGAGTGGTCAAGTAATGGGTATATGTGCAGAGCCAAGATCCTATTTTGTTAAATACGAGGGTATGGAGTACAGGAGAAATTACAGATATCGTCTTCCTGTAGCAACCGACATCGCAACGTTGTTCCTGTGATAAAAACTCTAACTCTCAGAGGAATTCAGATGATATTACTGTTCTAAAATGTGTCTTGACTCCTGATACCATTCCGGCAAATGGTCCCAAGGTTCCTAAGATTGAACAGTCAGCAGAGACAATTCCATTTGCTAAACCAGATTCCAAATTTTATGTCATACGATATGGTCACATCTCAAAGCCTAGTGTGAAATACTCACAACTTGGACATAGTTGTGTATATGTACCTAACATTGTATAATTGCATGATAAACCGTATTCCTGTGTAAACTGCATATTTATTAATACCAGTGACAATGCCTGACTCATTTCTCAAAGAGGGAGGATGTAGAATAACAGGTGTGCTGTAACTTTAAGAAGCATTTCTAAAGTCTATGTGTGCGCATAAATTCCAAGCATGTGTTATCTTCAGTGCCATTTTGAAGGTGCAGCCAGAGTGTTAACATCTATGTGCATGATAGCTAGTTTGTATATAAGTTAAAGTTACTTAGCTTTGTTTATGATGTGTTTGTATATAATAAAGCTGCTTGAACAAGAGCCCATAACATTTGCCTGTTTCTTCCTGACTTGGTGAGCGACAGAGATGTTATTGTATTATTATAGAACATCATATTACAGGTGGTAATAGATCTATTTTCAACATTTTTTATGCAGATATATGGTTTAAAGTCCCAACATTTCCAGTTCTGACAATAATTCATCCAATATAACATTCTTCTTTATTTTTCCACAACATGAAAGTAGACTTAAATGTCTACTCGGAGTATTTGTCCTACTCCACTTTCCCTTAAAGACAGGTTTAATTAGTGCATGTCTCCAGTCTTGAGGAATGTCTCCATATTTATACAACCTAGTAAAATGGTAATGTTCTTGCTGAAGTGTTCTCAGGTCATTGTTACTAATTCTATCTCCTCCCTGTGATTTGTTTGGATCTAATTTGACTAGTTCCTTTTCAATATAATCTAATTTGATTTCAGTATCTGAGGTTAACTGGATGCCACTAGGGCAACTTATCACCCTCTTTGTGAGCCAAACTGTTTTGCATAAGATTTTGTAAACATATCTATAATCTGTTGTGTCTGAGAAAAACAATTAGGATCTGCACACATTTTTTATGTCTTTACTCCTTCCACATCTTATGTATTTATAAAATGTCTTCCTATTATGCTTAATATCTTTATAACATTTTTCTTCAAAATGTTTTTGATCTTTTCTCACACCATGCTTAATTTGTTTGCCCAGGTTTTTTGTTTCAGTTTTTAAAGTTGTAGTTCAACCTGTCTTCTATTTCTTATATTTTTTTGTCTCTCACCTTAATCAGGTATCTTGTTCTTATGGAAATATATCCTCTTGATATTATATGCCTTGATCCTAATGTTAAACATCTTTTTATTTTTTGCATTCAAAGAATTTCATTTGCAAAACTTTCTACATTCCTTCTGCAGTTTTTCCACTGAACACTTCCCTCTAATTAGTTTTACATAGTAACTGTTTTGTTTCCCTATAATCTGTTATTAATCTTCTGTGCATTGGCTTAAATTTCATTTTGGCAGAATTATCTAACAACAAATTAATCTTTATAAGCCCATGATCACTGGATATCAAGGGTGGTAAAACTTGACATAAAGTAACAGTAATTTATTTAGGAACACAAACAATGTCTAGTATTGTTTTGTTCTCTGGTATTTTCTTTCAGTCTGAAGCACTTGTTGTTCTTGAACATACATTGCGAATAATTATTCTTACTAACATTCTTGAATCAGTATTATTCCAGTCTGTTTCTAGTAAATGTAAGTCTCCAGCTACTATTATTCTTACCTCTTGTGTTTCTTGGAAGAACTGTATGAATTCCTGTAGGTCATCTGCACTTGGCTGTGGTGGTCTATATAATCCACCAATTGTTATATGTTCCAGGGTTGTCTTTACTGTCACAGTTACACATTCTATAGTATTGGTGTTATCACTGAACATGTAATAATCACAGGTCTCATAACTATCTTTAATCCCTATCATAACACCTCCACTAGATTTTTTGTTATAATGTCTGTTACAGTAAAAACATTTATACCCTGACAAAACTGGTTTCCAGTCATTGTTTTTTAACCACTTCACAATCAATAACAACATCAGTCTTGTGGGAACATAGCAAATTTTCTTTTTTTTTTAACAATCTCTCTATTGACATTTCTTAAATAGCATTTCCATTGAGTTCAATAGAAAGAACAACATATCAGACCAGAAAAGAAAACTAGTTAAATAACAGTATTAAGTGCAATAAAATGTAACAGAATGACAGGATGGTGTTATCACATATGGGTAGTTATGTATTATCGCAACCAGATTTTTGCTGTTGCGAATTTCACTTCATTGAATACAGACAACCGCATTAAACATTGCAGTGTTGTGCAAACTCATTATTGCTGGCAAAAAATCTCTGGACTACCTTCATGCACATAAAACGATGAAACAATCATCTTCCCTTTTTGCGTGCATTACAGACACATGCTTGCATTGTAAGGGATGCTGTCTTAACTGATGAATGGAATATTTGAACCGTGAGGAACGAAGACCTCACAGAAGGAAAACACAGACACAGGAACGATGTTTTGGGTAAAGTAATACTTTGTTAAAAGTGTGTACACAGAATGGAAAACAACCATTGCAATGCGAAAGTTGAGGAACACTACTGCTGGTAACATTTCGGGGTGGATAATGTTGATAGCCGTTTATGGGTTCCTGATTAAACCGGACTAAGAACAGTACGGAAAACATGTTACTGGCTGATGATGCTCTTCTTCCTGTCTTTACTGCCATGTTTGGACCTGAGACTGTGTGTAAAACTTGTTAAAACTAAAAAAAAAGTTATGTATAACTCCTGTGTCTCTGCCTTTCAATGTGGGGGGAAAATGGTGAGCAATTGCAGTGAGTAAGACAGCAGTCCTGACAGCTGAAGCGTGTATGCACTTTACTCCGAGCTACATGACATGCTGGTGGTAAAGTGCATACCTAAACAGTGATATTAACTTACTCATGTTTTGGGTGATAACCCTGCCTAAAACAACTGTCAGTGTGAAAGAAAAACCATAGTCTGACATTGTCACGCCATGAACAGTTACATTTCCACATCGGGAAACAACCATTATTATCGCAAAACTCTGGTTGCGATAATACGTAAGTACCCACATATGATTAGCAAAAAAGTTGAGAAAAATATTAAATCATTCAATAAACTGTATACATATATACATATGTACTGCTTGCCAGTAAAACACAACCAATATGATGACATTGCAGGTGCATTGGTATGTAATTATTTCTACTGGGGAAGAATAAAATTAGGCTGGATTATAACAAGTATCCCAAAAGTGTATTGATTATAAGTAAATGATGGAGGGGGAGAGGTGCTGGGGATGGAGTGTAGAGAAAAAATATAGTTTTATTCCTTAATAATTGGACATAGGTAGGAGTCAGTGGGTGCTATTTCAGTATATGATCCATTAACGAGTTCCAAAATTCAGCAAAATGTTTATTTTGTTTTTGGGTGTGCATTAAAAATCTGTGTGCTGTTATGTATCTAATAGCTATTTGTCTGAATTAATTCCAAGACATCTGAGTTCTGTCTTTCCAATTCAGTGTAATATAATACTTTATAAGTGTGAATAGTGTAATTAATATTCTTTCTTTCTTGTAGTTTCTTTAGCTTCACAGGGGGAACATGTAATAGGACAAATTTCCAGGATAATGTAGATTTCTCATATCCCATTTTGCCTAGTCTGACTTTGAGTGAACACCATAATTTGTATGAGCATTTACAGCTCCAGAATATATGAAGCAGGTTAGCATTCTGGCTATCACAATGTGGACATAAGGGGGATAAAGTAGGTTAAATTTTATTTGTGTCGGGGTAAGGTATGCATTATTTAGTATCATGAACTGAATGTAGCTCAGTTTTCTGAAGGGAATATATTTAATTGTCATTTGAATAGATTGAGTCGTTTGGTCATTAGAAATTAGTGGATCTATGCCACACCACTATTCTGAGAAATGTATCTCTTCTTGGTAACTTATTGATATTATTAGTTTTTATGAGCAGGATATCATTTTCTTTCTCAGTGTTAGTAGAGCCCAGAGTATTTTGACTAAACTTATGTCTCTCTCTGTGATTGTAGGGTTAATTAGTATACTGGCACACATATTTCTGATTTGTCTTAGCTTAATTAGGTATTGTTTAGGTAAGTTCAAAGCTGTTCTCAGCTTTGTGAGGGATTAATTCCTATATGAATAAAGGTATAATATCGTCAGCTCCCTTAGCAAGAGGTATGGCTTTAAGTTTAACATTTTATCATTAATCTTAAGATTAGGATTCATATGCAGAGACTGCATATAATAAAGGCATTATATAAATTTAATGAGTTAATAAGTTTTTGAATTGCCTTTATTTTGTCTCCAATTCATTGTTTTATGTAACTTCATGTTCTTCAAACTATTTTTGTTCAAGACAGGGAGAGCTTGGGGAGTTATGTTTAATGATTTGACATAGTTATAGTATAGGGTTATCCAAGTTGGGGACCATATTTTTTTGCTGGATTATATTCAGATATTGTCAGTACCCTGTTGACTCTTATTATGTCATAGTATAGTTTAAAGTCTGGGAATACTAAGCCTCCTTTTCCTTTAGGGAGAATCAGTTTTTTATACGCAACTATGACTGATTTATGATACCATACAAACTTGGAGAGAGAAGAGTGTAGTTTATGGAAGAAGTTAGCTTGTATTGGTATGTCAGTAGCATTGAATAGGTATAACATTCTGGGTAGAATGTTCATTTTGATAATGGCAACCTCGACTAGTACAGATCCATAAAGATTTTCTCATCTATGAAGGTCCTGTTGTATTGTTGACCATAGGTTTGTTACATTGCTTTGGTACACCAATGATGGGTCTTGATGAAAAATAATTCCAAGGTATTTCATAGTGTGCTTAAATTTAATTTCTGTGGGCAGTGGGTATATTGTTAGCTTGGAGGATAGACTGGCAGGAAATACTAGTGATTTTTCTAGGTTTATTTTATAATTAGATAATTTTGAGTAGTTGCTTATAGAGGTTAAGATTTTCTCAGATATCAGAGCTCAGTATTGTAAAATATAGGTTCAGGTCATCTGCAAAAGTTGTAAAAAGAATCATTGTATTATATAAATTTGGTATTTGTTGATAGGTGTTTTGTGTAATAAGTAGAAATAATGGTTCTGTACACAAATTGAAGAGATATGGTGACAGGGGCATCCTTGTCTAGTTCCATTTTTAATATCTATTCTAGAATATAACCTTTTATTAATCTGTAGTATAGTATGTGCTTTGCAGTATAATACTTTAATGAATGTTATAAATTCTGGGGGGAATGTTGAAATATGGTAGTACTGAAAATAAGAATTTATGATTGATTCTGTCAAAAACCTTAGATGTGTCTATTACCAAAGCAAAGAGCAGGGAGTTTTTCTGACTAGACAAGGTAATCATAGCATCCAATGTTATGGTGTTGTCATAGGTTTGTCTTTGTTGAATAAAACCAGACTGATATGGTGAAATGATGCTAGTTATCCCTGTTTTTAATCTGTTGGCTAAGATGGAGGAAAATATCTTTATGTCCACATTGATTACAGATACCCTGGTTGAGCTGGGAGATAACTCGGCAGTGCTACAAGAATGGACACGCATCTGGACTCTTATCGATGTGATGATTTTAAACTGACTTACTATACTTTCAGACCATTTCATTCTAGTGATTTACTAGATACATGGTTACTTATCTACTACTTTAGTAAAAACTTCCTAGTTGTAATGTTAATCTCTTCCAGGCCAAGTAGTTACGTGAGTAGGCATGGAGGAAGGGCAGGGAGGGATAATATACTGCTTGCTGAAGTCATAATACAAACTCATTTTTATTAATGCTAAGAATATTAACTGACCTCATACACACTAACACGTACAAAATAATTAACCTTATATGATGTGGAATACTGATTCTTGGAATTTAAAGGGGATTCAGATATCTAAAAAAAGGAAATATTTTTTTCATTTAGCTAGAAAGTCAAAAGCGAATATAATCATGATACAGGGGACTCATAGGCTAACTGAACAATGGAAACAGGAGTTAAAGAATAAATGGATTAAAACAATTGCGACCACAGGGAACAAGTCAAATACTAAAGGGGTTGCAATTATTATCAAACAATCATTTCAAGACACTATTCTGGAACAGGATACTGATCAGGAAGGCAGATGGTGGTATATAATGATCAAATCCCCAAATATTAATAACCCTATGCTTCTCCTAAACATTTATTAACCATGCATAAAACAACAGGATTTCATAGTATCCATATATAAGTTATTATCTAATTTCCCCAATCATTATTATATTATAGGTGGAGATAGGAACATTGTTCAAAACCCTCTCATAGCTAGATCAAACACTAGCACTTCATATAACTCACAAGCAAATGATTCACTCAATGAGTTAAAAAGAGACTTTATACTGGTTGATCCATACCACATTCAGAGAATAAATAAGCATAATGAAAAATATACATTCTACTCTCAATGTCACAAAACTTGGTCTAGACTGGATTTTTTCCTAATATCAAATACATTTCTGAATTTTGATATAGCACATAATACAGATCCAAAATTCTTCTCAGATCATTCCAAAATTATGCTTACTATTAGATGGTTTGGAAAGATAGATGACAACACTAATCAATTTAACTGGACCTTAAATCCCAATATGTTATGTTAACTAAGGAGGAAATAATTCAGGAAGTAGAAAATATACTTAAAGACTTTCTTACACAATCAGACTCTTCCCAAATGCCCTTTGATATGCAATGGGCCTCTGCAAAGGCTGTAATTAGAGGTATAATGATCAGTAAAGCATCGTACTATAAGAAAAAACACGCAGCTAAAAACATATCACTCAAAAATAAAATTACTGAACTTGAAAATAAATTACAAGTAAACTATGACCAAGAAATAGAAAAGCAATTAGCTCTACAACAACATTAATTATACCTTTTAAATGCTAATAATCTCTCTTTTCAAGAAATAAAAACAATAGCCAATTATGCTGAATGGGCACAAATGCCATCCAAATTCCTAGCCACCCTAATAAATCAAAGAAAACCTCTACAAATTATTCCTGAACTTGTATACAAAGATAAAAAGTACAGCTCCAACCAGGACAAGGTCCAACTATTTGAGGAATTCTACTCACATGCATACACAGAACAACCTAATACTATAACAAACCAGGTAATGGAAATATTCTTGAAAGAACTACATTTTCCAGTACTCTCAAAAGATCAGAGAGAACAGCTCTCATCTCCCATCACACTACAAGAAGTAATTACAGCCATTAGAAATCATAAGTTGAATAAATCCCCAGGAGCAGGCGGACTCAGAGTGGAATTTTATAAAGCTTTTATTCTAACAACTCCTAAAATATTACTAAATCTTTATAACTACCTTATGTTGTTGTTGTTTCTTTCAGCTTTTCCCGGTTAGGGGTCACTTTTCCTGGTTAGGGGTCACCACAGCAGAACTCCGGTCCGCTAATGATTGGTAGTTGATTTTTACGTGCCGAATTACCAACCCCGACACACAACCTAATAATATTACTGATCAGCATCTAAATGGATCAAAAACAATATTTGTTCTTAAAGACAAAACTGACCCTAAAAACCCGGGAAACTATGGAACATAGCAAATTTTCTAATAAAAAATGTTATTATTAATGCTCTTAGCATTAACAACCATCAGAGATGCATGAAATGCTGTTATACATGAACTGTTAAATTTTTAACCTGGCAAAAATGTTGCATAGTGTTTTCAGATATTGCAAAATATGACCTGACTCCTTACTATATGTAATTTTTAAAAAACATGTCCTAATACCTGTACAAGTTATGCTATCTAAGAGGGCTGTAAGTTCCCTACTGACAGTCAGAGAGTCCTTGCAGATGAGAGCATTTGTACTGTCATGAATAAATACAGATCCATACTTCCTTACACTAAGGCATTCTAAGCCTGTATCACAATCTCTAGTTTTGCTCCTTGCAAGCAAAACACTATTCGATGTTCATTGTGTTCTCCGCAAATGTATGTATCAGTTCCTATAATAATTGAATCTCCAATTATCAGAATAATTTTTCTGACCAGATCTGAGAAATCTTCATCTTCTAGTTCAGTAATATCTCCTCCTACAAAGGGATGATGTTTATCGCTGTTAGTCTATTAAAACCACTATTTTCATTGCTTATGACATTTTCAAGTAAACAATTTTCATCTAGCTGGCTTTGTATATCCACAGCTTGAGACATGCTGTCAATGTCTGTCTTTCTCTTCTTTTTTCTCACAAGTAATGTTTTTTCATACTTCCATGTTCAGTTTTGATTTCTTCCTTTTCACATGTCCTTTGCTCTTTTTTCTACCTTCTCTTTTGGAAAAATGATGCCTTTTTCTGTAGACTGAAGGTTTTCTGACAGAAAATGTTATATTTCCCTGTAATTTGTGTGTTACATAACAAAACAGTGACCTTTTTACAGTGTATTCCATTTGCTTTACTGACATTTAACAGTTTATCTTTCTTCTTTGTTATTTGTTATGGACTTCTTCCTTTCTTTCTTTTTTATTTCCTTCTACATGCTCCGAATCATTGGATTGCAGAATTCCAGAGATTTCAGTGGCATTATCTTGTTTCATAGGGCTGAATGATCTTTACAGACAATAGACCTTTCCTAAATATGTTCTATTTGCTCTTTGCCTAACATTATTTAGCTCACCAGTCCAGTCATTAATATATGTAACAACAGTTCTTCAAGCCATGCCAATTGCACAAGTGCAATTGCCATCAGTAAGTCTAGATTTACTGCTAATAATGTTAAGGAAATCATCCAGTTTTTGGCATGAGGAACACAGATCAGCAATATTATCAGGTGTCACCTTTAAATATATGTGGCATTTATTACACTGTACAAGATATTTGTGCTTCAGCAAATCATTATTGGCACACTCATTTAAAGAACCCATATCCAGCTACAGAAGAATAAAAAATTCTAAAAGAAAAGTATAACCAAAATCATGAAGTTTTAAGACCACTAGTTTCTCTGTTTTTTATTGAATAATCAAAATCAGTTACTACAGAAGTCAAAGAGAATTTAAATCAACCTCAGTGAGAAAAAAAAAAAAAACAACACAAACAATATACAATTAATTTTAAATTATGTAAAGTAAAGTTGTTGCTCTGACCGTACAAGTTTTGAAAGTCAGACAAAAGCTGGAATATCTTTACTATTGCTTACAGTCACACCTCTTTTCAACTGAAAAGATCAATAAATCACAAACCAAGACAGGATCATTTAGATAAGCTCCTTATGGGGTATAATTTATATGCAAATGCTTTAATGCTCCTCTGTGAAAATGCTGTTATCTATTTGTTTTTCTTTTCTTGTTTGGTTCATGAAATTTTGTAATTTCAGAGAAATAAAGATGTTTGTACTTACACACATAATATTAATATAAAATAACATTAAATAGTTTGACACACTTCTTGAATAGAATCCTTGACACTGTGCAAATTCAGCAGTCTACAGACGTGAATTATCAAAACATACCACACTGGAACTCTTACTTTGTGACATCCAGCAGCCTAATAAGTAAGTTACTTAAAGCAGTGCCTTTATTCTGTACTGCTGTAGTGCAGTGTATTTAAGCACATTAGTCTCCTTCTTCTTTCAGATTTTTCCCAGTTAGGGGATGCCACAGTGGATCACCTGTCTGCTCATGATTGGCAGTGGAGTTTTACGGTGCTGAGTTGCCAGCCCGGCACCCAACCTTCCACAGGAGGAACACACACGCATGCACTCATGCCTAGGGCCAATTTAGAGTGTCCAATCCACCTACAGCATGTCTTTGGGATGTGGGAGGAAACCGGAGCACCCAGAGGAAACTCACACAACCACAGAGAGGACATGCAGACTCCACACAGAAGGCACCCCAGCCGAGGATCGAACCGGAGAACCTCTTGCTGTGAGGTGACAACGCTAATGGCTGCATCACTGTGGCCACCCTGTCTAAGACTAGTGTAGGCAATGGAAAAAATTAGCCTATTTTCCCCCACAGGATGTGAAATGCCATTCACTGTCAGTCAGCACTGGTGTGGGATGACAAGCTCTGAAAAAATGCTGAGAACAAAAACTGAAGGCTTTTCTATGGGCTATTCCTGGGCACATGTGTTGTGTGTGATTCTAATTTTTGACCAGATTAAACTGTGAAAAAGGGGTTGATAGGACAGTGGTGAAAATGGGAAGCAAACAGTGGGGAGTTTAAAGGGGAAAGAATACAGCAATTTTCTGGATGGTGGTGAGAGAGCACCATAGCTATTCACTTCTTCACAACATAAATGTAGAATTGTACACAGACATACAGGGCATACAACAAAAACATGGATGGTGATGGACACAAAATCTCAGGGACACATGATTGGGGATAGCTAGGGGACATTGAAGGTGTATCTGTGTCCAGCTTGAGCACAGTGAAAATCTAGTTCTCATCTCACCCTCAGAACTGTCATATCTGTCTCCTGTCTCAGTTTACAGGGTCAGTGTTGCACATAGTATTGATTTTACAATCCAATGCAGGACATTTTTAATTCTGCAGATTTGGGCACCGAGGACCTTCTTCACGATGTTCTCAGCCAGCCTTGTCAGCTCCTGACAGGTGATAAACTTGCTACCTCCAGTACTACTCCAAACAGGTATCACTGCACCAGCAGCTAGGGGACAGCTACCTGACACAGTTGGAGCATGTAGAGCAGGGCTTGTGGAGGCAACATTGACAGGTAGCAACCCAGCAGAGATGGGTATGTGTGCTGTCTATAGTGGTTTCACCACAGCCACCTGTGGAGGTATGATGGGCTGAACCCCAATGTGGTGATAGTCATTTTGGTTTCAGCAGCAATGTATCAAAAAAAAATTAATATTAAAAAAAGGGAAAAAAAGAAGAAATAGGGTTGGGGATCAAAACAGAGAGAATAAGATCAGTGACATGTCACAATATTATTTTAAATGATACATATGACACATAAATATGGGCTCCCTATTGAAACACTGGAACTTGAAATGCCTAGTGTCGACAAACTGAAAAAAGGACTGAAAAAACCAAGAAAACAGGGAATTTTGAACATTGCTCTTCTCCTTTAGTTATTTTTTGTGGGGTGGGCGCAAGTCCCTGTACATCCCCTTATGTGGCAAGAGCTCTACCACCATCCCAACTCTGAGATTCCCATACATTGGAGAAAGGGGACTACTTTGAGAAATTGCCATCTTGGACTTAATATATGTTAAGCCCATTTTTTTGTCCATTTAATCTATGTGTTTTGGAACTTGCTTTAGCGACTCAACATTTTAAATGGTTACCATAAATATGTTCACGTTTGCCACATCAAGATATGATGTGGAGTCATAAAAAAAATCATTCCTAGTATGGAAAAATGTATTTGACTATGGCATATCAGATTGCTTTCCTAGTTAATAATTCCAGTTACCAAAATTGAATTGTTAATGTCATTTAATATTGCGGTAAAAAATTTAGAAATACTACCCTGTAATAACATCTAATTTTTGTTTCTGCGAATTGAACCCACATACAGCTAAACTGGTAAGCTCATTACCTAATGCAATCACCATGAGCTGTTGGAACAAACGTGTGCTTATTTATTTATTTATTTACATTTGTTGACCGGGAGTGTCCGACTGGATGTAGGTCCATTTTCAGCAGAAGCCCGGGGAGAAAAGCTCCACAGTTAAAATAAACAGACAGTAGTTACATTGGATTTACATAGCGATTAACAATTTGATTAACATAGCAAATAATTATAAACAGTTACAGATGAAGAACATAGTACATCAGTAGACAGCTAGAATCTTTATCTGCGAAGTACATAGCAGACATTAACAATTGTTACAATAAGAAGTTCCTGCTGTATAATAAGTACTAGGCTTATGAGCATCCAAGCTTGCTATAATCAAGGTAGGTAGTGGGGTGGAAAGAAAGGTAGTGGTTGGATGGGGTGGGTGATATTAGAGTGGGAGTTGCAAGGGCATAGCCAGCATGTTTTTAGGTGGGGTTTTAGTAAAGTTTGAAGTGGGTGCATGATGGTACGGAGGTAATTGTTGGTGGGAGGGAGTTCCATAATTTGGCTATGGTGCAAGAGAATAGTGCTTCACCAGCAGATCTGCAAGTGATTTTTGTTGCTGGATCTTAGTGGTCTGGTGGTGCGATAGGGTTGGAGTAGATTCTGGAGGGATGGGACATTTAGTGGATGGTTTACTAGTTTGTGGGCGAGTGAGAGTTGATGCCATTGAAGGAGGTGAGGGAGTTCAAGCCAGCCCAGTTCAGCAAGTGAGAGACAGTGGTGACTACGGTAGGATGCCCCTGTGGTGAATTTGGCAATTTTTTTGTAGCAGGTCTCTAGCTTGTTTAGATCGCATTGCCTTAGGTTGGTATATATTGGAGAGGCATAAAGTAGGGTGGAGATAAGGTGGGAATTTGCTGCTGAAATCTTTGCTGCTTTGGTGAGAAGTTGCTTATTTCTGTATAACGCTCCTAGTTTTTTGTGGACTTTTTTATGGTCATGGATATGTGAATGTCAAATTTTAGTTTATTGTCTATTTCCACTCCTAGCAATTTGGTGTGTTCTGTTGGGTGTATAGTGGTGTTGTCTTTTGCTGTGATGTTAAAGTGAGAGTTGTTTTGAGTATGTTTGGTGGGTTGGAAGATGAGTAGTTTAATTTTGTTTGGGTTGAGTATTAATTGGGCATCGGATAACCAAGTTTCAACATAGGAAAAGGCTTCCAGTGTGACTTTTTGCAGTTTAGGTAGGGACTGGGCTGAGCAGATGATGGTTGAGTCATCTGCGTATTGTATGAGTGTGCCATGTTTGGTGGCAGGGGCTAGATTATTGGTGAAAATAGAGAAAAGTAGGGGTCCAAGGATGGATTCTTGGGGAACCCCTATAGAGACAGGTAGTTGGGGAGATATGTCATTCTGCCATACAACAGATTGTTGGCGGTCAGACAGGTAACTCTGAAACCAGTTGGTGACTGATTGAGAGAAGGATAGGTTATTGAGGACAGAGATGAGTTGTTTGTGTTGGACCATGTCAAATGCTTTAGATAGGTCTAGAAAAGTATCAGGGGAGAGATAGCCATTGTTTTTATGCTGAAGGATAGTGTTAGTAAAGGAGAGTAAGGCAGTGTTGGTGCTATGGTTTGGCCAGAAACCATGCTGAGTATTGGAAAGGAGGTTGTTAGTAAGGAGGTAGTCTGAGACCTCAGAGTGAATGCATCTCTCTAGTATTTTGGAGAGTGGAGAGAGAATAGCTATGGGGTGGTAATTGGGTAGTTCTGTGGAGGGGCCACCTTTGTGGAGGGAAATTATATGTGATACTTTCCACAGTGTGTGAACGTAAGTTTCTGGCAGAGATTGGTTAATCAAGATGGATACTGCGTAGGCCAGTGCATCAGCTGCGATTTGTAGGTATTCACTTGAGAGGTTGTCTGCTGCTAATTTGGTGGTCTTAAGTTTAGTTAAGAGTTTTTTTTATGTTGGAGGTAGGTACAGGATAAAAAGAGAAGGCAGTGGAGAGATTACTAGTTGAAGGTGTGGGTTGGAGGGGAGAGGTGTTGTGTTGTTTAGCTAGTGATAGTATGGTTTGTGTGAAGTGTGTGCTGAATGAGTTAGCAATATTTTCGGAGGAGTAAGGGATGTTAGGAGGGGTACTGACTTTACCTGGGTGGAGGATGGAGTTTATGGAGGACCAGAATTGTTTGGGGCTGTGTTGGGAGGAGTCTAGGGCAGACTGGTAGTATTGGAATTTGTCTTGTTTTATTAGCTTTTTGACTCTATTGCGTAGTTCTAGGAATTTCTGTCTAGTTGAGGGGGTTTTGGTTTTGTGCCAGTGCTCCCAGGCTTTATCCCTGTTTTTCCTTTCTGACTTAGTGATTTTCTGTAGCCATGGGGAGGGTTGTGCTTTGGTTCTGGAAAGTCTTATGGGGGCATGGTAATTAAGGATGCTCAGGAAGGTAGTATTAAAAGATTCAATTGCGGCATCAAGACTGAGGTACTTTAGAGGATGCCAGTTACAGTCTTTGAGGGATGAGTTGAATGTGAGTGGGTTAAAGTTTAGTTTTTTACGTATTTGATGGTAGATGACAGGCTTAGCTTGGTATAGGTATTTTTTGAGTAGGAATTTTGGGGAGTGATCACTGAAGCCATCTAATAAGCAGCCTGTTATATATGACTGGGAGCTCTTACTGACTACTATCCAATCCAGGGTAGTGTGCTTGCTGGAGTTTTTATTTATCCTGGTTGGTGACTGGACTAGTTGGGTGAAGCCATGAAGGTTTACATGATGGGTTGGATGGTTGCCAGAACAGGATTGCCAGTCAATATTGAAATCACCTAAACTTATAGTTTCTTGGGGGAGATGGTGGGTAGACCAGCTGAGGAGGTTTTCTAGTGGAGGGATGTTTGGGCCAGGTGGGAAGTAGCATCCAATTATGCTGATGGCTTTGTTTTGAGGTTGGTATATATTATTTCTTCATTGCCTATTTGTGGAGCTGATGATTTTAAGATCTGGATGTTTAGATGCTGTTTAAATATTATAGCTACACCGCCTGCTTTCTTGTTTAGCTGGTCTACACTTAGTATGCTGTAACCGGTAGGGAGGATTTGCTCACTGGTAATGTGATGTTTTAGCCAGGTTACTGTCAGGATGACTATATCTGGGGAGTACAAGTCTATGGTGGCATGGAGTTCATGGACTTTGTTGGATATACGTCTGATATTTAGGCTTAGTAGAAGGAAGTCACTTGGCTTTCTATTGGCTGTGATATGGGAGAAGTTGTGGTTTCTACTCTGATTATGAGGATTGGGGTTGGAGATGGTAGGGCAATTGTTGGGGTGGATGTCTCCACTTAGGGCTAGTTTTGATATGCATGAGGTTATTAGTTTTCTCAGTTTTTGAATGTGTTTGTTTATTATGGAAACTTTATGATTGTGCTCTATGGGTAATAGGTATGGTGGGAGGGTTACTATGTTAAGTTGTAGGGATGCTTTATGCTTGAGTAATATAGTTGGTAGAATATGCGGGGGGTGCATAGGGATGGTTCTTGAGTTGATGGGAGGGGAGCTGAGTGAGGGTGAGGCATGAGTAGTGGTGTGAGTAGTAGTACAGTGGTAGTGGTTGAGTGGGGGAATGATGGAGTTTTGGTAGGATGTAGGATATGCAAGGAGAGTGCATGCAGTGAGCATAGGTAAGGTATGCTTGTACATGTTAGCTGAGGAGGAGTGATAGTAGTGGGAAGATGGAGGATGTAGTGCTGGGTTTAGCACTGTGAGTGGCTATTGGAAAGATGGGAGGGGTTTGTGAGTGTAATAAAGGTAGGACCACTGGGGGTGGGAGGGAATAGGGGGCAGGGTGGGGAGAGAAGTGGGTAGAGACCCTGTTAGTTGCTCTTATGAGGGGGCTGGAAACAATCAGGTAACAGAGTAAACTGATAAATGAACATATGATAGTGAATGTGGAGACTCAGGTAGGTACCCTGTATTTCCACAAACTATCAGTTAGCTGTGCCACAGTTTAGGAAGTATTAATAAGTTCTATGGCAGAGCCAAACATGAGGTGCTCAAAGGGTGGTTGTAGTTTTAAAAATGGTGTCTGCCACAGATAATATTTATTAACTTTGGGATTAACTTTAGGTAATAAACAGGGAAGGGGAGGGGGAGAACAAGGGTGTGAGCAGGCAGTTATTTTGTACTGCTGCTAATGAGTCAAAGCAAAGACAAGTTTGTGTTTAAGAAACAATCAGAATTGATCAAGGACTGCTCTGATTCTGTAAGTCATTTATTAACCATTTCTCAGGTGGAAAAACAGGATAACCTTGTATCAGTAGGCTACTGTGGTCACAGTTTAAATTAAAAAACACATAGTCATTATCAGTTATGGATGCTATTTGCTAACAGAAGGGAATAAGAGAGAAAATGGAAGATGAGTGTGTATCTATTTGTGGGGGAGGGGCTGCTTACAAGCCAAAGCAGAGTGCCCTCCAGGGGAAAATGAGTATTGGCTCAAACAGGTAGACACATACCCAAAGTTAACTTTAGCTATCTGCAGACAGTTCAGACCCGGACTGTGCTTTTCTTATAAGAATGATAAAGGTGGTACCCCAGTTGAATACTTAAGAGTGTTGTTAGGTCTAGAAAAGAAGAGTACAGAGAGAAGTAAGCACTTTGAGATGGTAAAGATATATTATAAAGATTACATGAAACAAACTGAGCAAATAGCTACTGCATACAGGGAAATATGCCTTGAGCCAACTACTAGTATATACAGATACTGAGCCAATTGGAAAAAAATCTGTTAGAAGGGACCTCATTAGACAGTTATGCAGTCACAAATAAAAATATAGTGAGCAGCACTCTGTCCTGGGTTACTAATGTGATTCTATCCACCACTAACTGCACAATTATATAGAAATAATTAGACACCAGTATGAGCTGTCTACACACAACACATTTACAAGAATAACATTAGTGAACAAGGTGCAGCTATGCAAATAGACCATACTATTATAATAAAAACAAATTGGTGCAGACAAACAAATTGCTAGCATGCCATAGTAACTTCCAGTAATAAAGCATAAATCATATTAGATGTCTAACACAATTCAACATAAATAAGCATATACAGTTATAAAACACTTACTGGAGAGACACTGAGCTCCTCATGGGGCCTGTAGCAGAGTGGATTGTAGTTTTAAAAATGGTGCCTGCCACAGGTAATATTTATTAACTTTGGGATTGGCTTAAGATAATAAACAGGGAAGGGGGAGGGGGAGAACAAGGGTGTAAGCAGGCAGTTCTCTTGTACTGCTACTAATGAGCCAAAGCAAAGACAAGTTTGTGTTTAAACAATCTGAATTGACCAAGGACTGCTCTGAAACTGTAAGTAATTTCTTAACCATTTCTCAGGTGGAAAAACAGGATAACCTTGTATCAGTAGGCTACTGTGGTCTCAGTTTAAATTAACAAACACATAGTGAATCATCAGTTATGGATACTATTTGCTAACAGAAGGGAATAAGAGAGAAAGTGGATGATGAGTGTGTGTTTTTGTGAGTGTGTGTCGGGGCTGCTTAGAAGCCAAAGCAGAGTGCTCTCCAGGGAAATATGACTATTGGCTCAAACAGGTAGACACATACTCAAAGTTAACTTTAGCTGTTTGCAGACAGTTCAGACCCGGACTGCGATTTTCTTATAAGAATGAGAAAGGTGGTACTGCAGTTGAATCCATAAGAGTGGTGTTACGTCTAGAAAAGAAGAGTACAGAGAGGTGTAAGCACTTTGAGACGGTAAAGATATATTATAAAGATTACAAGAAACAAACTGAGCAAATAGCTACTGCATACAGGAAAATATGTCTTGAACCAACTACTAGTATATGCAGATACTGAGCCAGTTGGAAAAAAATCAGTTAGAAGGAACCTCATAAGACAGTTATGCAGTCACAGATAAAAATATAGTGAACAGCACTCTGTCCTGGGTCTCTAATGCGATTCTATCCACCAGTAACAGCACAATTATAATTAGACACCAGTATGAGCTGTCTACATACAACACATTTACATGAATAACATTAGTGAACAAGGTGCAGCTATGCAAATAGACCAAACTATTATACTAAAAACAACTTGGTGCAGGCAAACAAATTGTTAGCATGCCATAGTAGCTTCCAGTAATAAAGCATAAATCATATTAGATGTCTAACACAATTCAACATAAATACGCATATACAGTTGTAACATGTCTAACACAATTCGATATAAATAAGCATATACAGTTGTAAAACACTTACTGGAGAGACACTGAGCTCCTCATGGGGCCTGTAGCAGAGTGAATTGTAGTTTTTAAAATGGTGCCTGCCACAGGTAATATTTATTAACTTTGGGATTAGCTTAAAATAATAAACAAGGAAGGGGAGGGGGAGAACAAGGGTGTAAGCAGGCAGTGCTTTTGTACTGCTGCTAATGAGCCAAAGCAAAGACAAGTTTGTGTTTAAGAAACAATCAGAATTGACCAAGGACTGCTCTGAAACTGTAAGTCATTTCTTAACCATTTCTCAGGTGGAAAAACAGGATAACCTTGTATCAGTAGGCTACTGTGGTCTCAGTTTAAATTAACAAACACATAGTGAATCACCAGTTATGGATACTATTTGCTAACAGAAGGGAATAAGAGAGAAAATGGAAGATGAGTGTGTGTCTGTGTGGGAGGGGCTGCTTACAAGCCAAAGCTGAGTGCTCTCCAGTGGAAAATGAATATTGGCTCAATCAGGTAGACACATACTCAAAGTTAACTTCAGCTGTTTGCAGACAGTTCAGATCCAGACTGCGCTTTTCTTATAAGAATGATAAAGGTGGTACCGCAGTTGAATACTTAAGAGTGGTGTTAGGTCTAGAAAAGAAGAGTACAGAGAGGAGTAAGCACTTTGAGATGGTAAAGATATATTATAAAGATTACAAGAAACAAACTGAGCAAAAAGCTACTGCATACAGGAAAATATGTCTTGAACCAACTACTAGTATATTCAGATACAGAGCCAATTGGAAAAAAATCAGTTAGAAGGGACCTCATCAGACAGTTATGCAGTCACAGATACAAATATAGCAAGCAGCACTCTGTCCTGGGTCTCTAATGTGATTCTCTCCACCAGTAACAGCACAATTATATAGAAATAATTAGACACCAGTATGAGCTGTCTACACACGACACATTTACATGAATAACATTAGTGAACAAGGTGCAGCTGTGCAAATAGACCATACTATTATACTAAAAACAAATTGGTGCAAATTGCTAGCATGCCATAGCAACTTCCAGTAATAAAGCATAAATCATATTTGATGTCTAACACAATTCAACATAAATAAGCATATACAGTTGTAACATGTCTAACACAATTCAGCATAAATAAGCATATACAGTTTTAAAACACTTACTGGAGAGACACTGCGCTCCTCATGGGGCCTGTCGCAGAGTGGATTGTAGTTTTAAAAATGGTGCCTGCCGCAGGTAATATTTATTAACTTTGGGATTGGCTTAAGGTAATAAACAGGGAAGGGGGAGGGGGAGAACAAGGGTGTGAGCAGGCAGTTCTTTTGTAGTGCTGCTAATGAGCCAAAGCAAAGACAAGTTTGTGTTTAAGAAACAATCAGAATTGACCAAGGACTGCTCTGAAACTGTAAGTCATTTCTTAAAAAACATTTCTCAGGTGGAAAAACAGGATAACCTTGTATCCGTAGGCTACTGTGGTCTCAGTTTAAATTAACAATCACACAGTAATTATCAGTTATGGATACTATTTGCTAACAGAAGGGAATAAGAGACAAAATGGAAGATGAGTGTGTGTCTGTTTGGGGGGGGGGGGCTACTTACAAGCCAAAGCAGAGTGCTCTCCAGGGGAAAATGAATATTGGCTCAAACAGGTAGACACATACTCAAAGTTAACTTTAGCTGTTTGCAGACAGTTCATAACCGGACTGCGCTTTTCTTATAAGAATGATAAAGGTGGTACCGCAGTTGAATACTTAAGAGTGGTGTAAGGTTCAAAGTTAACTTTAGCTTTTTGTAGACAGTTCAGACCCGGACAGCACTTTTCTTATAAGAATGATAAAGGTGGTACTGCAGTTGAATGCTTAAGAGTGGTGTTAGGTTCAAAGTTAACTGTAGCTGTTTGCAGACAGTTCAGACCCGGACTGCACTTTTCTTATAAGAATGATAAAGGTGGTACCGCAGTTGAATACTTAAGAGTGGTGTTAGGTTGGAGAGACACTGAGCTCCTCATGGGGCCTGTAGCAGAGTGGATTTACCCTCCCATTGGCTCAGGAGGTCCTCTATGTGCCTCTTCATGTCACTGTAGTGGTGGCTTATACAAAGTTTAGGTATGCCTACTCATACTGATATGGACTGATGGTCTAAAATTATTATCTGGTTTGCATTCATAACTGATGCATACTTGAACCATGCCTCTCTTTGGAGAGCCAGTCACTCCTGATGTATCTCATGGTTCAGAGCAATATCTTCTGTAGCTGTATAGAATTGAAAAAAGACAAGATATGAAAGGGTAATGAATAAATGTATTGGCTGGCTAATCCATGCTATATTATTGATGTTGATGGGTCACTATACTTACACAACTGGGGGTGTTGGCAGTCTTAAATTTATCCTCCCATTGGCTCAGGAGGTCCTCTATGTGCCTCTTCATGCCACTGTAGTGGTGATGACATTGCCCCAGTTTGTCGAATATCAGCTGTACAAGAGACACGCTTGTCCAAGTATTCCAAGACTCAGCCTTATACTGAAACCTGGTATAATCCCTCACAGCAGCATATGGCTGTAGCACTTGATGAGGAATGCCACAAAATCCAGGAATCCTCATCACCCCATTGTGCTCTAAATGGAGCACCATCCTCACCTCAAAGCCATGCCTGCAGAAGTACACCTAGAACTATGTGTCTTTAGTGATACTTAATTCAGATCTCATGTGTAACAGCCTGTGTACATTTACCCACAGCTTAGCCTGCTGCATTTGCACAATTAAAAGCACACACATGGCATGGCAGACACATTGGCAATGATTACATCAAACAACAATCTTCTTCTTCTTTCGACTTTTCCCAGTTAGGGGTCACCACAGCAGATCACCTGTCTGCTCATGGTTGGCAGTAGAGTTTTATGGTGTTGAGTTGCCAGGCCACAGCCCAACTTTCTACAGAAGGCACGCACATGCACACAATCACACCTAGGGCCAATTTAGAGTGTCCAATCCACCTACAGCATGTCTTTGGGATGTGGGTGGAAACTGGAGCACCCGGAGGAAACCCATGCGACCACAGGTAGGACATGCAGACTCTGCACAGAAGGCACCCCAGCTGAGGATCGAACTGGAGAACTTCTTGCTGTGAGGCAGCAATGCTAACCGCTGCACCACCGTGGCCACCCTATATCAAACAACAATGAAGGTGTGAAATTTGGCCATGTGTGATGCTTACCTTATTTACACATGTTCCAATGTAAATACTGAAATGCTTTATGGAGTGTATTATAATCATTGCTGGTTGAAGGTAAAATGGTATAAACTGTGACATATTGGACTTTTGGGGCTTACACACTTGTAAAGTTGAGTAGTACCACCTGGGAATCAACCCAGGAGAAAAAGAAGGATAAAGTGCTAACCTTTGCTTATTAACTGTCATTGCTACTGGAGACATTTCATCTTTCAAAGTGTTAATTTCAGATTTAATAAATCTAAAAAATGAATGGAGCTATTCTAAGATATGCCTGTATATGTGTGTGACTTGAAGTAGTCATAGCACTGCATTTCTGTGTAAAAGGCCATATTTGTGAAAATAAATAATTTTCAGATGCACGGAATTGCATGACCTGAGAAACATGTTGGAGTAGATATAGATAGATAGATAGATAGATAGATAGATAGATAGATAGATAGAAAGATAGATAGATGGACAGATCAATCTATATCACTCTATCTACCTAGATAGATAGATATACATACTTCACATAACGTACTGTCCTAGACACATAGTTATGATATGTGATGACTATAATAATTGTAACAGCACTATTATGCACATCATACCTATGCAAGTGCATTTTAAATTAACTGTCATAACTTCCATGTTTAACATAATTTACACAGATTATATTAAACTTATATAGCAAGCATTAATGCTATGCTTTTGCAAAAATCAGATTTATGATACTCATTTGTATTTAGTACTACACTTCTGATCAAAAGTTTGCGATAAATGTCATTCTGAGTCCTTCAGTAAAAGCATCGGTAAACTGGATTTGAACGTTGTATTACTTGCCCTCTTTATCTAACTTCACAGCACTTAAACCTTGTGCTACAGGGTTAGGTAGCTGACATGTGCATTTTCTACATTCAGCACTGTGCAGAGTGTTGATGGCAGGGCACCAGTGCCAGGCTTGTTTGTGCTATGGAAGGTAGTTTAAATTAGATTTTTCATTTTTGCCTTTAGATGTGAAATGTCATTGTACAGTGCTAAGTGATGTGTAAAGGCAGAAGGCAAAATAATATGTATGTATATATATATATATATATATATATATATATATATATATATAACTGGCTTGAACACCCCAAACAACTTGCGTATATCCAGCTGTCTACTATACACAACTTAATTTACAAGCCCACTGCCTGCTCTGCACAAGGCAAGCTAGTCAAACCTTACATATCAAACAGACCCCTAAGATCTCTAAACCCTCAAAAAGACCAGGCCAGTATCTAAACTCATACTCTCTCCCTAAACTATGGAATTCTCTTGCCCTAGCTACTAGATTAATCCCAGACCTAGCACTCTTCAAAGCCTCTTTAAAAGAATATCTGTCACATGGCTCTGCATCTGTACAACTCTCCTTTACTTCAGCTACCAGGCTAGCTCCTCCCCTCTTCTCTTTCCTTCGGTCACTTTAAACTCCCACTAAGTCTGTCAAGCCCCACTCCTTTTCTCTTTTTGTCACCTTAAAACTCCCACTTAGTCTATGCTATTGTTCTGTCTTTGAACTCGCACTCAGTTTGTACATTTCACTGCAGTGCTATTATTCTCCTTATCTGAACCTATATGAAGCTTCATGTAGGAGTGACGTGAACAGATGTAACTTGTTTACTTCAACCAGTGAGAAGCTTATTCTAACTGCCATACACTGCCATGTTAACATGTAATTTTGTTCTTTAACTTAAACTTTTAATACATTTACTGTATGATAATTGAGTGCCATAATCACGTCCCAAATTAGATTGTTAATTTCTCTTGATTTTAGAAGAAGTGTATTGTAATGAATTTTTATGCCATGAGTATGCCTGTAATGTTTTAAATGCCAGTTATGTGTAGTATGTTTTCACAATGTGTTCACAATATCTAAATGTCTGTATGTGGAGCTTTTCTCCCTGGGCCGCCCCTGAAAATGGAATCTGTTGACCCAGACGGACTATCCCAGTAAACAAATGCCAAATAAATAAATAACTATATGTGTGTGTGTATTGGTATGTGTGTGTGTGTGTGTGTGTGTGTGTGTGTGTGTGTGTGTGTGTGTGTGTGTGTGTGTTGTATATATATATATATATATATATATAAATAAATTGCATTTCAGCAGCAAAGCATTGGTAACAGCAATTGACAAGGACTGTAGGGAACCATATTTAGCAGTTAACACACAGACTTAAGGTGTTCAATTCATATCCCAAAATGTGGGTCAATACTTCATCTGACACCATAATCAACGGTACCAGGACTATAGATTTGGACAGCCCAGTGCCTTTGCCTTTGCTCCCAACTCAATGTATTTGCAGCTTATGCCACAGACATAGCTGGCTGACAGATGTGTTGTTTTCACTCAGTAATATCCAGGGTGCTGATGGCAGCACAATGGTGCCAGGCTCAGCTGTGCTACAGAAGGCAGCCCAAATAATTTTTTTTCAATTTTTGCCATCAGCTGTGAACTGTGTTTGTTCCCTGCTGAGTGACACACAAATGCAAAAGGCAATAATTGAATAAATAAATTAAAATAACAAATATACAAAGAAATTATAAGTAAACACTAACACTATTAAAAGATATAACCAGCAATGAACAGAGCACTGACCGCATTAACCTGATACATTCATCCTTTTAGCATCTGCTTGCCACTTCACAACCTGCATTTGTGTTACACATGATAATGCTTTAATGTGATGCCAATTCTTTAGAAAGGGGACGCACAGAAAACTGCAATAGCTCATTATTGAAACAGTATATTCAGTTAATAATGACTCATTTTTTAAGTAGATCTATTATTGTCAGAATGACTACTTGTGACATATGAATAAATACTCCTGCATATGTGAGACATATGTCCGCATTCCTCATGTAAATACCTTTGTGTCATCGCACGTTACAGATTCTCATATGTTACATAATTCATAGCACATGCTTTTATTAATAATGAGAAAAGTTGAATTTCCAACAATAACATTTGTAACAGCAATTCTTAAGGAGTACAGGTATAGTTTTCCCACAGAATTTAGCATGTTCATTTCATATGCAAAATTGTATGCCAACATTTATTCTGAACTCCCTCAGAACAAATATCTGTAAACTCAATTTGAACAGTGCATTACATGTCATCTTTCACTAAACGCACTGTACTTACAGCTTGTGTCAGGCTCATTTGCACTACATATGGCATTCCAAATTAAATTTATGAGTTTTTGTCTTAGAAAGTAAATTACCATTCACTGCTAGTGATCGACACTCAACATTGCTCAGTGCCAAGCAGCGTGCAAATGATGAAGAAAGAAAAAATTAGAAAACAAGTTGGACTGTGCATTTCTAATGTTTTCTCCACTTTTCTGGTTTATATCAGAAACAGAAGCTAATTAAACATTACTACTTTCACACAAATTAGCACCCTCCCTGGATTTGAACCTTGAAACCGTGGCATTAACAAGACACATTGCAGATTATTTTCTCTGTTCGCCACAGACATATATTAGGAAGAAGAAAAAGTAGATTACACATATTTAAGTTGTGATATTGTATCACTTTACAGTAAAGGTGCAACACAAGCATTTTCAGACACTTGTTATTTGTAATTTGTCAGTAGATGTTTACATAAATGGGATAGTTGCAACAGCTAAGCTAATACTTCTTGTCACAGTAGTAACCAATAGCTGCAATACTATAGCTGTTTTCTTCTCTTTTGTTTTGTGAACATAATTACCTTTCCTGTGCTTTTCTAACATGAAAACAATGTCATTTGGATTGATTTTGCTATCTATTTGTATATTTATATGGGTTATTACATAATTAAACTTACAGACATCTTTTTATTCAGAGGTACAGTGTAGTCATGACCTTTTATAAATAAAACTGTTATAAAGGTTTATCTCCTAAGTAAGTCAATGCAATCCCTGACTTTTTGGTAACTGTCTTCCCCCTGCCACACTCTCAGTAAGTGTACATCAAAGTAGCAGAAGTGTGAAGCACTATTTATTCCTACAGTTAGACTGATCATTTACACATGCAAGCCCCTATCATGCAACACTTCCCACTGCTCATTTTTGTACTGCTGGGCTGTGTGCATAGAATCATATAGGTCCTCACACCATGGTTACTTACTTGGCACTTAGTGCAGATTGTGGGGTTCATGAATGCTAATAAGTTGACATCTGATTTACATATTCACAATGCTCACAAGGCTGAATCTGAACTATATAAGCTAATTGTGTTGGTAAGGCATTTGTATCCTAGTAGGGGAAACTTTGGATCCAGAGAGACTTCAATACTGCTGTTTCACTGCTGAAATTGCAGTTGCTTGTATACTTTCATACAGATATTCTTTCTTTAAAGGTATGCAATATTTATTTACAAAATATATTTTAACATTAGTAATGAATTACATTTGTCAATATCAATTGTTTGCTGTCTGTATTTTGCCTTTTGGGGTTGTCATAGCACTTGCAGCACTTATGTTTCTTTTAAGAAAAATCAAGTAATGTTACCTGCCTTTCTAGCAATATTTCTCTGAGAAATCTGAACCATTTAAAAAAAAATGTTGTATAACTAGTAGCAATGACAAGGTTACAGTTGTAGTCCAATAAATGTATTCAGATTGTGATAAATGTCTCACATCAGCTAAAGGGGATATCTCAAATGTTAAACTTGTGCAAATGCCTTCATTTTAATTTTAAGTAAAACTAATTTTGGTAATCTGCTATCTATTACAATGTTATGAATGTCTTGTCACCCTCACAGAAGAGATTTATCATTGCTATTAATATTTTTTTTATTTGGAGGGGATGGGTAATCTTTATAGTTGTGTATTACCAGTGCATAGTCCCAGAGAGCCATACATTTACTTTCTTTTATTCATGATCTCTGCATGCATTCATACATCTTTTCTTACCAGTCACCTTGCTTAATTTCTTTTTTTTTGTTTCTTATTTTTCATCCCATGCAGAAAGTTTGCACATAAAACATCTGGTCCACATAAACCATCATTCACAGATGCAGAGAATGAGATGATTGTCCAGTCCCTGTATTGACATGGCCCAGATCTGTTACAAGCAGAGCTAACAAGTCCTCCTGTGACTATATCTGGGAGCCAGTGATCAATGATGTGCATGCCATGGAAGGACATATCTGTGATTATAGGAAAATAATACTTCAGGCCAGTGACATGCATATTAATATGCAGATGTATACCGGACTTTGTGGCTATTTCTTGTATCATTTGCATTGTAATGTTTATCATCCTATTTTCATCTCTATTTCTTCTATCTAGGCACATCTTGCACTGATTTTCTATGACTGCCTACAAATGGTGGGCACATTCATTTTTTATATTATTGTTTATATTACTGTACATAAAGTTGGTTTATTTAAGTCCTTTTTTACTTTCAATTGCATGCATCATTGCTCAACTTAAGTTTTATATAACTAAGTTTGATCAGTTTTTATTCTAGTTCTCTCTGCTGTTATCATAGGCGAGTCTGCTACTGGCATTGCGGAACTCATATCACCTGATATCAGAGTACTGGTAGCCTCTGATGATGATGATGATGATGGTGATGAACAGGCACAGTCTGTGGATACAAAAGATCAGTCTGACACTGAGGTTATGGCTCCCAGATCCTGACCATACCTAAACATACTCATGACACAGAGCCATCAGAGATAAGACAAGTTGAGGGTGACACAAATGACTGGGGTAATATGGTTATTCCAGCTGCAGAGCTGGCTGAGTCTCTGCCTAGCAACCAGAGGGTGGAGTACCACACAGAGGTGTTGGTAGAGTTGCTTAGAGGATGCCTGCTGTCGACCCTTCTCAAGATGTTGGTGTATCAGTAGATTCCACACAACATATGTGCAGGGCCATCACAGAGGAACAGTGAGGTCCCACCAGGACCTCAGAAGACATAGACTGAGTACTGCATCTTCTGCATTCTGACCTGCAAGACTGCCTGAACCATGTAAGTAACTCCTTGGACAGGATGTATGACACACTGGATCAGGCAATGTTTGCAATGGCACATCTGCGGGCAGAGGTCAGCATCCATGGTGTTAGAGAGCTGCTACATCATCAGGTGTTAGCTGACATGTCTGTGCCAGATACTGCTTCCATAGTGGCACTACTTCCACTGCTCTGGCAATTGTGATGACAGCTGATCCAGCTGACATCATTCAAATTCACATTCAGTTAGTACCCTGTCTTCTATCTACGGCCATAGAACTAGCAGTACAATTCTTGGCAGAGGTAGTTCTTGTGGTAGGGGGGAGGTGATGACAATTAAATAGCTATTTTGTCATGCATGGCTCACACTCATCAACATTCCAGGCTGTAGTGCTAGAACAAGTGCATTGATTGTGTTCATGGAGACCCACACACATTAAATTCATCTTGCCCATGCCACCTCACACACACACACACACACACACACACACACACACACACACACACACACACACACACACACACATATACATTATAGAAACATTACTACTGAATTATATAAATATGTTTCTACTGGCCCTGACAAATGCATACTTGCTGAAAAACTTGTTTTTCACCTGCATACAGATCTTTGGTGTCAGGCTTACCCTCCTGTAAACCCCACCCCTACCTTGTGCAAGTGATAATGACTGTGCCCTGTCCTTTGCACATTTCTTTGTGACTTTGGGTTGCGTATATATCTGACGCACAGAGTGGATTGCTAATGCTTGCTCACTTTATACATTCCTGAACAGCTCTGCAATGTTGAATTGCTGAACTTGCATATAATTCAGTTACTTATGCCTTCACTAGCATATTGTGCCACTTACCTTTATTTTGAGGGAGTACACAAAGTGCAGCGCCGCTTAATGAATATGAAATAGAGGGCTACCATTTTCACATCGTGCACATGATAGTAGCACTAAGTGCAGGTTCATAAATCCGCCTCTATGCCTCCTGCTGTGTAATACACTATAATCACTAAGTGCAGCAGCTTCAATGATTAATGCTACTTTTTTGCCTCCCCCCCCCCCCCCCCCCCCCGGATTACTAAATCTGTTTTTTTTGGATCAATTTTTTCAGATGTTGATAATGGGTGATCCTATGTGATCCAAGCTTCATCATTGTCATTAATGCTTTGTGGTTTATGTTTCCAATGCTTTCATCTACTTTTATTTTGAAGTGTTTGCACATTTTCCCAGTACAATAGTCTTGCCACTTTACTGTGCCTTTCAGTATACAGACCCTCAGCTATGGACATATCACACCCAGGCCCAGCAATAAGATGTAAAGCTGTTTCCTTTCTGTTTTACAGACCCTGGATTTAACTATTTCTCCTAGTTTTTCAATAGTCTTGGCAAACCAGTATGTATGTAGACCCCTGTCTTGGGCCGTCGTTACTGTCTCAAGTCTTGTTCAACATATGGTGGTCTTAGGAGCTTTCTATGCTTGTTTATTATATTTGTAGACTTTCTAGTTTTCTTTCGTTATCATCTGGTCCTTTACTTTACATTCTTTCTTTCATGTTTTGGTGCTTTTAATTTCAGTCTGATTCTCTTTTACTTCTGATTCAGTTTCTGTTTATACTCCATTCCAAAATGCTTATCCTAAATTAAGCAAAGATTTCAATTTAGACTTCTTATCTTCATGCTTTAGAACTTTCACTATGTTTGGAACTGATGAGATCAGCAACTATGAGTGCATTCCAATGATTGTAGACCTATACATGTAATCAGACTCAAGGAGGCCCACACCTACTTCCAGCCGAGGGATATATAATCTTGGTATGCACTAATTTGTATATATCATTTGATAAGTTCTCTTGTCCAAATGATTCAAGGCTGTTTGAGGCCAATCAGTCACACATGAAAACTGCAGGTTACATGAAGAACAAATTTATTTATGGCTTGGATATTATTCCTAATCTTCAAGACAGTTTTCAGTATTAGCTTTATTTACCTACAGTGGGAGTTGGACCATGCCACTTAAACTGACGGTGCTCCTGGGCTGCCCCTGAAATATACCCATTGAGCATACCTTTTCTCAGACTTATACAATATGTGGTGAGGGTTGTACTGTGGAAGAAATTAATTTGAAAATATGAGCTGTGTATATGTTTCTTCCATTTTTAGTGAGTTTTTTTTCCCTTTTCGACAGATTTCAGTAACCATTTTTTATCTGAAGTCTGGATGAATGATTTAGAATTTATTTTTGATCTGCTACAAATATTGATTATTTTTCTTTAATTGTAGTGCATTTAATGAAATCCAGGCTGCTATTCTTGACAAGTGGCATGGAATCTTTAATCTGGCTACTCTATCAACAGCTCAGGTAGATAGAACTTTGATTTAATAAATTATTGAAAGAATGGCTCTTCAGGACTGCAGCACATCTTAATTTAGCAATACAGTGCCAGTATAATAAAATTAAGACTAAAACCCAAATATAAGAAAGAATAGCAAATTAGAGATTTAGCTTGGTTGAAGGGAGTTAGATAAATATTTCTATTTGATATCATTATAATAGACTTCTCAAAGCTACAGAAAGAAAGAAAGAAAGAAAGAAAGTAAAATAACATTTGCTTTGCTATCTTGATACTCCCAAAGTTAGGAAATGAAAGTTGAGGTTTGCATTAAAGCAAATATGAAAATAAAATGTATTTAAGAGTTAGCGTCTGAGGAGAAAAATCACAACAGTCTCTCTTAACAAATAACAGTTTTCATTATCTTAAGAATGAAAGTTATAAAAATCAAAAAGTTAAATACTGGAATCATTTTTAACCAATAAATATCTAAGGCTTCTTACAAAGTCAAGTTTACTTTCAGATTTATTGTGTCAGCAGTCACAGCAACATTGCAGGGAGTATATATGTGGCTACTGACTTCAAAATTATTTAAGTTCCCTACAATAAAGGGCAACAGACCTAGTAATGACACTGGAAGCCTCTATGAGTAAAATTAATTCAGATGAGATATGTCAGCAAAGAGTCATATATGTTATGCACCTAGAAGAGTAGACTGTCAAGTCTGTCATCAGCTACTCACTTTTACATACATTTTGTAAAAGCTACATTTTGTACAGTCAGACCACAGGAAGAAAGGACCTTTTGACATGAACATAAGGAGAAATTTAAACAAGAATGGTTAAAAGCAAACAGGTAATTGCCAAATGTGGGGTTTTAGATGCATTTAACTATAAATAATTACAATCTTGACAGATGTTTACATATTGTAAGAAGTGAAGATGATCTTGCCTGAGCACATACATTTATCAGTACTATATACATCAACACGTGTAAGAATAATTACATCACAGAAAGATAAGAGGTGGTGTGTGGTAGAGGCGGAGACACAAGGTAATGAACTAACCAAGTAAAATGGGCTAAATCATATTAATAATGAGAAAGCAAAGCCTCCATTATGTTAAAAGGATAATAGAATTCAGGATCCCTCATGATCAAAAGCAATGTACAATTATCAGTGACATCCCACTGCTTTAATGGAGAGAAGAGGATAGACAAGGTCAAGCTAGTACTTATTTTATTTTGTTTATTTGTTAGATAGCTACATAAACTAACCCAGAACAGATCCATTTCAGACAAAGCCCAGGCCACAGCTAATAAAAGGTGGCAGATACATAAGTGTACCATGTAATATAGGAGAGCCAGAATATTCAATATCACTTTTTTTTGGATTTATTGGGAAATTGATGCCACAGGGGGAAAAAAACTCATAAGGATACAGGTAGGACAAACAGATTCTGTAATAGAGGCATCTCAGCTAGTTACCAAATCAGAGAAACAGAAAGATACATATATTCAGAAGTATTTTTAATGACTGATTTTCTAATTCATTTAATAACCAGATAGCTCGACTGATCTGACAGACGTGTCATAGGAAAGCCAAATAAATTACTGGAAATTAACCAAGTGTGTACTCAGTGTAAAAATGCATTATATAAGACATTATTATATTATTCACTAATAAGGTAAAACAGTTTAAAAGCTTTACATTTCGCAGATTACAGAAACCAGTCAAAGCATCATTTTCAAGTATTGTCTCCAAGATGCTTGGCAGATGACTTTCTCTTTAAGTTTTTTATCTTCAGTAATAAACAAGGGTGGGCCAAGCATGCATATTGTATAGCTGTTTATTCCATATCATTGCTGCTAAAAAAATTCATGCTAGTAGTAATTTATAGTTTGCCTTAAGAATAATCAGAGAAAGCTGTGAGGAGGAATTAATACAGAATGTTCTGTCAGGACTCTACAGGGGTCGCAGCACCTAGTGATTATCAGACACAGAACAATCAAGCTTCATTTGAAGTTCTAAAGAATCCCTGTAACAAAACATCAGTGTAATCAAATTTAATAGCCTCTATGAAGCATAATCCCATTAAAAATAATAACTTGCTTTTCCTTTGACAAAGTCCAACTGATGACATGTAATAGGCTTATAATAATACAGCCTACAAAGGCCTTTGTGCTAAAAAGCAAAAAAGTAAAAAGAGAAACTTTGTGGGGACAGTATGTTCTCTGGCTATCACACATTAATTACTGTCTTGCTTACAAAAGGTATATTGAATTCAGACACTCCATGAGATTAAATGGCATTGACTTTGTGAAAGTTACTTTTCAAGATGGCATGGTTAATGTTGCTGTTTTTGGTGAAATGAGGCACTCTAGGGTATGCATATTGCTTAGTCATGCCCTTACTTCAATTCCACTTTTATTCTTCCCAGTAAAGATATCTCTTATATTTATCAATGCCTTATATCATGAGGGTTAAGAGTAGTGGCCTTCTAAATTAGGGAACAAAGAGTCCAAGTGTCATTAGGGCCTACATTTCAAATAAGTTCTTGTAGCCTATGGCTTAAATATGTCCTTGTCAGTTAACAGACAAATAAATAAATCAGAGTGCATGCAGTATTCTGCTGTTGGGTAATTCTGTCTTCTGTTTCATTTTCATAGAGTCAGTGTAAGAAACATTTCTGGTAAAGGATGCACTATATTGAAAGGTTCTGATCCCACTGTTATCACAGAAGTAATTTTCCTTTGCATCTACCAAAAGTGAGATTGACCTAAGAAAATATTACCGTCAAGTAGCTTAGGCTGTGGAAAGCAAACTGACGCCTGATGTTGGGCTGATTATCTTTACTTCCCTTTCAGTGAAGAACAAATTATGAGGAAACCATGTGGGCAGATTCTGAACAGGATCTAGTGAAATTAATAACAAAATGGCTTAATCTGTCAACAGCACCATAAACAAAATTTAGTGGTGACAGGTGAGCAGTGGAGTTGATGATTTGGTTATTTGAGCAAGCTGTATGCAGGAAGTGGAGTAGTGTTTGACAGAATGTAGTCATACTAAAGATTGGGTTAATGGGGCTCTAGCAGTATAGACACCAGCTTTCATGGGACAAGTGCAGCTGCTGACACTATTAACTCATTTTTAACTGTAAACACTAATAGTAAACATTTTTTCTAATATAAAGTTGATACCCAGTGTGGCAATAATTCATTGGGAGAAGACCTATTACTTGAGGGCAAACTCATCAAATATGCCATTTTGTCTAGCTTGCTGTCTGTCTTAAAAGTGAAGCATTGTTATTTATATAAGGAGGGGGATGGAACTGACAGGGGAAATAGCCACCCCCATAACAAACTTCAGGATGTACCACTGTGTTAGGACCCTTTCAGTTGTGCTCCCATCCCCAAAATGACATTGTAACTTTCATCTGTTCACATTCTTGAAAAATTAATTATTTCATTCTTCTCGATTTTCCTTTATTCTGTCTTCCATTTAGCATCACTGTTTAGGATCTGATTAATTCTGTTGCTGCTGCTGGTGCTTTCTACATATGCTTTTGGGAAAATGTATGTACCATCTATATACACAGGTTCTGAAGAGTTGTTAAGCTGAGTGAGTGATTCAATACTGTTGGCAGGTAAATGTTTAATAAACCATCTGATGCATATAATTTACAAAGAAAAACAAAAAAAAATTATGTCTGACAATAGTAGTTTTTTTCCAACTTTCCAGCGCCATTAAATGTGTCTCTGATATCTATGACCTAGAACTTCTACTGTGCCTGAATAAATTGCCTTGCAGTAAGCCACTCTTGTTGAACTCACTGTTCAAGTGCAAATGTAAGGTTACAGGGATGGTTGTTCAGAGCTACCTGAAAAAGTTAGAGCAGTTAACTAAGCTGAAGAAGTAAGCAAATTATGTACTTAATCTCTCATTTTTTACACCATTTTCACTACTATGGTGGGTGACAAGGTGGATTTGTGACATTTTTTTCAGTAGTGAAGACAACACTGAGATTTCAATATGTGCAACCTTTAGTTATTCCTTTGACAAACTGTTAACCACATATAAGGCTAGTTTAGCCTCCTCCTTAACAATACTGAAGCTGGTAACTCAGGGGAGTGGCAATATTAATGATGAAGGTTCGACATACAGTGCAAACTGTAGAGAGGAAAGTGGATGTCTGTGTCTAGTATATCTCTCTTTGAGGTTAATGCTTTATTTATTTTAACACAGACATTAGTTAATGAATATGAATTAGCCACTAGGGTGATAAACATCTGAGAGCAACCTGAAATTTCCAGCAATGAAAATATATTGCCATCCCATTTTGTTAAATATTTTTTACAGCATTTAGGCTACCACCATCCAATTTAACTCAGTTTTAAGAGCCACTTGCATAATGATCAAAGTCTTAATAGAGCTATCAAAAGTTTTCCTAGCTTTTATAAAGTCACATTGGTCTTTGAGAACCAGATGTAGCATTGCTAATGTCAGCCAAGATGCCAAAATTGCCATTAAGATGTTTTAATCTGGGTTAAGTACCAAAACAGGCCTTATCAGTCTACAGTTGGCGGGGGGGTCTTTATCTGCTTTTAGCACTGGTGAGATCACCATTTTCTTCAAAGAAAACGGAGGGGTTACAGGTTCCAATACTTTATTGTGAGCAGCTAGTTCATATTGGACCAGCCATGGCCCTCACAGTGAAAAATTAATGATAAGGTGCTAAACACTGTGCTGTTACTGTGATTCTTACTGTGATGGCTCCAAAGTATTCTTAAGACACTCAGTCTTATTGGCTGGGTTTTGCTGAAATCAAAGTCTGGTTATAGTTGCATTCACAGTCTGTTGCATACAGAAATTTGCAGAATATACACTGACAAGAGAATATACTTTGCAGCACCAAACTCAGAACAGTAACAAATAACTTTTTATAACAAACCACATGGACTAATATTGCAGCTTCAGGTACTGTTCTACTTTACTTCTCAAACAACATGGATGATGTGAGAGATATAACATTTACCTCGGAACAAATGTGTCCCTACCAATACCTCTAATATAACTGAATTAATACAGATCTTATATATAGTTCTAGTCAGGCACACACATATAGATTTCCTCTTGGTATTCTATTTTGGAGAATTGCTCATCGTGTAGAAACAATGTTGATTGTTGCAGATGCTGACTTGATATTATTTTTACGCTTCCTTTCTTAACAATGTCAATTATTTTCTCTTTGTAAGAGGTCAGCTTTTTTTGACAGTATGAATATCCTGTTTTTCTCTTTGGTATTCTGTTTTGATCTTTGTATGAGAACATCTGTTTTTGTCCAAATGCTGACTTCAAACTTTCTTACTTAACAGTGTCATATGATGCAGATTGTTTTCATGTTGTCCAGCCTTTAAGGAACCAGATTAGCTTTTTTTCTGACAATGTGAAAACATACATCCTGTTTTTACATTTTTGCTCTTACTAACAATGTAATGCATACATATGAGATCAGCTTTTACATTTTTGCTGATTCTGTAGGAAAACATGTCCATTAAGCAAGTTCCTTATTTTTCAAGCCACAGTCATTCAGTATGGATGCTAATCACATATTGCTAAACTCTATTTCTACATTTAAGCAAGCTTAATTTTATACCTTATTTATGTTACATATTTGTAGCAGAATTACTTTCAACCTTAATATTTTGTTGAGCATACTCTAACAATTCCCTCTTTTGTTTTATTTTTGGCAGAAAACACACAGTCGTCTTTTGATACAACAAGTCAAAATGCAATTTTACATAGTTAATACAATGATATTAAGTATTACTACCAAAACTGAATGTATTTAACAACTTTTTCTTTTACAGGCCATTCGGTGAAAATATTTTATCAGTTATGAGCTGTGTCTGCTTTAGTTTTATTTTTTAAATTGATTAATTTATTCTTTTGCAATCACAAACTTTAATTTATAACTTAGTACTCTTTTATTAACTCTTTGCACCTGTTGAATTAACTATTTACTTTTATCAAGTATTTTATACCAAATATTAGAAATAGACTAATATTTATAAGAGACAAAAACTATGTGCTACTGCAAGCATTTATACACTGCTGAAAACATACAGTTTCGATGTAATTTTAACCATAACATTGTGGTCATATTTCTGAACTGCCCATTAACTTTAATTGACAGTGAAGTATACACTGAAAAATGCTGTTTATATATTAGTCCATTAGCTGCATGAATACAATATTTTAATATAATTTTTTTCCTAGCTGGGGTAGCCAATACTGTTACAGATAAAATGATGATCCAAAAACTAATAAGACTCCAACTTAAAACCAGTGATAATATTACAACTTGACAAATTACTTTTGAACTTATTACAATGTATGCTCTACAGTACACATTTACAAAGACTGCTTGCTATTCGTGCATTTCAATCTAGTAGGTATCCTGGACCCATTTTTTTAAACATGTTTTTTTACACATATTCGTTGCTAGCCATTCATTTCATTTGTACTGAACTCTTCTGAATTTGTACATACAAAGACTGTAAAGAACATTTAGTCTAATTTACAAATTTAGTAATATTAACATCAAGCAAAATCTTGGAAAATGTTTATCTCTCTTTAGAGGTATTTAGTGGAATTGCCAACAGAGGCAACTACATACCCAGAAATTAGAAACATTTATGCTTTTTGCATACCAATACTGTCTTGCCAAAAACATATTAAAAATAGTGACCAGCCATCTCTTGTATAGCTGTACAGTTTAACAGGTTGCAAATACAATTTAATACTAAACAATACAATACAATAATAACTAGCATGATAGCTATTAGCAACTTGTAAAATATCCTATCCTGTCAGGTTTAATCCAGTATTTCCAATGCACTAATACTTGTTTTCCCCTCCCCCTAAAAGAGCATTGTCAAGAAGGAATGAGATATTATTTCTTCCTGTAGCTTTATTTTAGACCCTTTTGCAATACTGCTCACACAGTCAGTGTAAAACTGAGAATGTACCCCTCCCCTGTAGTACTGCAGTATTGTTTATTTGTTTTATCATTTTTGGCTGTTTTCAATGACAGAATGTATTTTTTCTGTTGCCTTTGCTGTCTACTACTACTAGTAGTTATTTGTACCCCCCTGTATACTTTATTTGAACTGTATGTGTATTATAGCCCATCTGCTGGCTATACTTGATGTAACTGAGGTTTTTTACTTTTAAGCTTTACCTGCAAACAGATTGTCAGTGACATATATGCACAATTGTGACGTTTTATTACAATTACCAAATAGTGTTGCATGTGAACATTTAACAATTATGTTTTAATAACAACAATGCTTTAGAAAAACTCAAGCCACTTGTCTGGCAATTAGTCTTGTTTTTTTTACGTTATCTTTCCAACATTTCCTGTAACTCTTCATCCAGTCTAAGAAGGTCTGAGCTCACATTTCAGACTCCATGGTTAATTTTTTTAGCATTTTTCTTTAAATCATTTCTTAGTACACTTGCAATTTGATAGTAAAATGCAGTTATAAAACAGAATTATAATAATTATTTGTGATTTGCATAACTATGCATTTATACTACATAAATAAATGTT
This sequence comes from Protopterus annectens, assembly GCF_019279795.1. Classification (NCBI taxonomy): domain Eukaryota; kingdom Metazoa; phylum Chordata; order Ceratodontiformes; family Protopteridae; genus Protopterus; species Protopterus annectens. The sequence continues at coordinate 1,634,718,501 of NC_056731.1, read as the reverse complement.
ATTTTTCAATTAGCTTACATATTTTTGTAACTTGGATTTCAGTATTTTTTTTTTCATTTAACTGCCCTGCCATTCATTTTACAAAGACTGCTTAACTAATACCATCTGTGATTTTATTTTTTTTAATTCAGAACTTTAACTGTTTTGTGTGGTGTTACTACACAATTATAAAAAAAATGTAAAAAACAAATAGATATTAGTTCAACTAACATATGTTTATATTTACATTATTTATATTTGCTGTGGTCTGTCTTTCATTTTTGTGCATTTTAACAGAACTACTTTAGATGAAAAGAAAATACATGCATGTCAGTCTTGTGACTTTAAATCTTTACTGTTATTAACTATTTTGATTTAATTTTATGTACTAGAACTGTTTTGTTTACCTTTTGACTATGCTATCAGAATGGCAGTTATTTGTTCTACTTTACTGTAGTACTGATAAATAACTTGCTTTAACTGAATGAAAGTTTTAAACATTTGAGAATAATTTATTTATACATCAGATCCTGCTATGTATGCTTAACCATTTTCAAAACATAAACATATTATAAAATATATCTCTTTTGTACAGATTAGCTGTTGTTTCCTGCTCTTTTTCAATGTTTTCTTAAGCTCAGCTATTATATGCAGGAAGTCGGTCTCTGTCAGTTCATCTAATTTATTTTCTTTATCCTGTAACTGCTGTTCAAGAGTTTCCTGTAATGTTGCATGGTCTTTCTGACATTCTTTAGTAACATGTTCTGCTGAATTTAAAACTCCCATGCACTTTTGGAAAGATGTAGGTATAACTTGTCTAAGCTTCCTGAACGCATTGTATCTGTCTCTTAGTAGATTATTACATTCCTTTGTAACAAAATGTACTAGATGTCTTGTCAGTAACTGATTTGACTCCTGTTGTAACTCTGAAATAAACCTTTTATATGTGCTGACAGGACATAACTGTTCAACATCTGAATATAATGAAGACACTTTACCCTTAGTTAATTTTTTATCATGAAAAGGTCTGTCTTCACAGTCTATTTTCTAGCAATATTGTGCAATACTTTTTTATGGCATGGCACATAAAATGCATTTTCTGTTGAATCACACAATAAAGATTTGTCATACCCCACGTGTTTTTTTTTTGAGATACCAGTCAAATATTGTAATACATTTGCATAATGCCTTACTATCAACTTGCCCTGATAAGGTTTTATATTTACTAACGTGCTGTGTACACCAACATTGCAATTCATTAAAGGTTGGCTTACACCTGCTGGAATTATGTCTAATAGCAGCCATACTAAAAATGTGAACCAGAAAAAAGTCTTACCAGTTAGCAAAAAAACAGGTGATCAGGCTGTTGTTGCTGATGGCTGGAATTTTTTCAGAGTCACTCAAGAAGCTGGTGAAACACAACAGGCAGCAAGATGTTGTGAAAGTAAATGTCCACCTTTTTTTGAAGAATTAATGGCACTGAGATTTTCCTGGACTTCAAGCTCAATCTGGATTTAGATGTCTGAAAAAACTTTACTACTGCAAGCTGCATAGAACTGGAATAGTTCTATTTAGGGTTTACACATATGTACAAATGTTAGATACTGCAATTTAACTGAAGTGACCCTCTGCAGGGCTTACCACTCCCTCTGTGTTCGAATGCAGGGTAGCTTGCCATTGAAAAATTAATGGTAAGGTGCTAATCAGGGTGCTGTTACTGTGATTCTTACTGTGATGCCTCTAAAGTCTTCTTAAGACACTCAGTCTTGCTGGCTGGGTTTTCTGAAATCAAAGTCTGGTTATAGTTGCATTCACAGTCTGTTGCATACATAAATTTGCAGAATATACACTGATGAGAGAATATACTTTGCAGCACCAAACTCAGAGCAGTAACAAATATCTTTTTATAACAAACCACATGGACTAATGTTGCAGCTTCAGGTACTGTTCTACTTTACTTTTTGAACAACATGGATGATGTGAGAGATATAACATTTACCTCAGGACAAATGTGTCTCTACCAATACCTCTAACATAACTGAATGCAGATCTTATATACAGTTTTAGTCATGCACACACATATAGATTTCCTCTTGGTATTCTATTTTTGAGAATTGCTCATCCTGTAGAAACAATGCTGATTGTTGCAAATGCTGACTTGATGATATTATTTTTAAGCTTCCTTGCTTAACAATGTTGCATTTTTTTCTCATTGTAAGAGGTCAGCTTTTTCTAACAGTATGAATATCCTGTTTTTCTCTTCAGTATTCTATTTTGATCTTTGTATGAGAACATCTGTTCTTGTGCAAATGCTGACTTCAAACTTTCTTACTTAACAATGTCATATGATGCAGATTGTTTTCCTGTTGTCCACCCTTTAAGGAACCAGGTTAGCTTTTTTCTGACAATGTGAAAACATACATCTTGTTTTTACATTTTTGCTCTTACTGACAATGTAATGCATACATAAGAGGTCAGCTTTTACATTTTTGCTGATTCTGTAGGAAAACATGCCCATTAAGCAAGTTCCTTATTTTTTAAGCCACAGTCATTTAGTATGGATGCTAATCACATATTGCTAAACTCTATTTCTACATTTAAGCAAGCTTTATTTTATACCTTATTTATTTTACATATTTGTAGCAGACTTACTTTCAACCTTAATATTTTGTTGAGGATACTCAAACACACAGTCTAGAGCTTTATGAAGATTTGCCATCTAAACATGAGGACTTTCCATTTTACAATTTATTAATATATTCCATTAACTGTTTTTTAATGATTGTGTCAATTTATGCCTGGGTCTCTTTAACTGTCAGCTTTTGGAAGGGCATATTATCGCAAAATAATTGAATGTAGCTTATACCAGCTAAGATACTAGCTGATTCTAAATAGTCTTTACAGTACTTTTGAAATTCTCAAGTATCTTAACTGGGTCATTTATCACTTGTCCCGTAGATGGAACTTTAAGCTGATGTATCCATTTATCCATTTTAGTCTGTTTCAAGCTCATCACTAAGTTCATCTGGGCTTTGGGGAAATTACCTAAAAATACTTCCTGCATGACTTTGCCCTTAAAGCCTCTTTCTGCTTATAAAATTTCATCAGTCTCCAGCTTGGCTATAGGTATGTCATCATCCCAAACCTTTCACCCCTTTTCCTTGCTGTGATTGCATTTCTTCCAAGCCTGCCACTCCTGGATAACAAATTATTCAACTCTTTCTTCTAATATGCAAATTCTTGTAGCTTATACTTCTGTTCTTTCTTAGGATCACATCCTTCCAATAGATCCTGTTCACTTACCATATCTTAATTAGCTACTATATCTTTCAGCCGGGTCTATATTACATTCTCGAATGCTGACAATGTTGAATTTTACATTGTCGACAAGATAATAACGAAACTGCAGAACATCGAACAAGTAAATGGAAATCTCCGTAAGGGGAGATTTCCATTTACTTCAATGTAGTGCGATCTCGAAGTTGGTATATTTAAGTAGCGAGGGGTGTGGGGGGTGCAGGGGGGCTTGCCACCCTGCCTACACCATTCATTTTTTTTTCTGAACATTTGATGTTTCAACAGTTTGATCACTAAAGGTCGACCTTTTGTGATTCAAACTGTTAAATATTCAATGTTCTAATATAGATCCTTTATGCCGCCATTCTTTAAATGTCTTTGAATCACAGTATCCTACCAGGTGCCTCCAGTGTTTCATTTTAGTTCTTTAACAATTTATATGTCTTGTATCTACTCTGCTCTTTTATACAAAGTTCATCAAAACCCACCATGTCAGGCAGTGTGGCAAAATATTGCCCAACATGAAGGGTCCTTTGTTTCCTTGGTCAGCCTTGAATGTTAACTGTGTAATAAAATAAAACTCACCTTCTCAAATTCAGTAATGTCACGCAGATTATTTTAAATTCCTCTGGATTTTCTTCTAGTAGTCTATAGGTATTAACAAGGGTAATTATTCTCTTCTCTAATTTCACCTTTTCCACTACAAAATGACTTTTATCTATTAACAATCCAATAATATAAATATTAAGAAGGATGATTATTCTTTTCTCTGTCTTCACTTTTCTCACTAGAAAATTACTTTTCTTATCCATTAACAATCCAATAATATATAATTAATAGTCCTCTTCAATAGTATGCTGACTATACAACTTTATAAAAATTCAAAGTTGTCTCTATATGAGAAGCACTTAGTACAGTTAAGTATCCAAAGTTATTAGCTTCTTTTACTCCTCTAAATGCATATAGACTAATTGAAGCATTGTAATATGCAGGGACAACTTTCTTAAATAACTCATGATCTTTCCCCTTTTATAGAATGTCCATTGTTTTTAATGTTCCAAGAAATTATTCTTATTTAAAAAGAATATTTGGGTAAGTCAGTATTGCTATAGTGAACCTGACAAATATCTCCGACTGACTGTTAAGGTCAGTGAGCCTCTCCCTGCACTAAGAATCTCCATCTCCTGCACTATTCTTATTCATTCTTCCCCTATTAAGATAAGCCCTAGTCCTGTCCACCCTTTCCTTTCATGTCTTATTCAAAAATTATCACATTCCATTTCTGTTGTTTTTTCCCCTCAGGAAATCCAGTCAGACTCCTGTCACAATGGTACATTTATATTTAACATTTTATGAACCAACTCACTTCTTTTCTTATACTTCCAGGATCCTTACGTATACCCTTGCCAAAAAAAATCTACTTTAAAAACATGTTAAAACAAATAATTAAGTGATATGACAATTTATACTACCATTATGAACATTTAGCATACTATATGATTGTCCTTCATAATCATTTTAAGGTGTATTGAATGACACTGTCAGGAGATCACCACAGAATTTCTCATTGCATGGTATAAGCAGGTTCTACCAAGGAAGGCATTGACATAACCAAATCTAAACATCTTAGCATGATTTTTATCAGACTCAGCTTACAAGAGAACATGGCCATTTCTGTCTGTATCTGGTCAGTTCTGGCATGTCATACTCCATTGCTTTATTCCTTGATTATTTATGTACATAAGCAGACATAAAACAAGAGGAAGGAAAAGCAAAACAAATGGTGCTTTGGGTCCTATGGGTACAATCACAAAATTTCATAAAAATTCAGACATTTAGCCACCTAATAGCATCCTCTGACATATACTAAAAACAGATTGTTCACCTCCTATTACTCTTACATTAAATTACCTCCTATTACTCTTACATTAAATTAATTCTTGTCAAACTCTGTGCATTTATTCTTTCGAACTTGTTCTATGTATTCATAATCTTACATTATTAAAAAAAAAGCAGATAAAACGTTTTTGTGTAACAACCCACACACCAAAAACAAGTTCTAATTGAAAATTTATATTATAACTGTTTCACTGCCCTTTTATTTTTTTATTTCTCCCATCTCAATCTCTTTCTGGAGAAGCGTCTGTTCAAAAAGGAGAAAAGGGAGAAGGGTTTTCCCAGACATTGTTTCCTCAGAGGTATTCACCTATGTCTTTCTTCATGCTTGGTTATACAGGAGGTTCACAGGTTGTCATGTCTTTTTTTCACTTTTAGTGGATCTGGAAATGTTTGTGTGCTTGAGAGTTACAAAAGTTTAAAGTATGCTGGGCAAACAAACTTCAATTTCTTGCACCTTCCTTTATACATCTGGATGCAGGCATGAACTTGTTCATCTTCTTCTGATTTGCTACACTGATATCTTATTGAATACATGCTCTGGCATCTTCTGAATAACATTTTTTTTTCTAATTGTCATAATGTAGTGAGCAAACATTCATTCAGACTATTAGTTACCAGTCTTGCAATGAGATGCCTTGTTTTTCTTTTTTAACTGGAAACTGGTTGAACTAGAGGATATTTCTAATGGGTCTTTCCTATCAGCATCTCTTCTGATGTGACATTTACACACCCAAGCTTTAAGGTCTCTCCCCTCACTCTTTTCAGGGATGCCAATGACCTGTAACTTCTCGTGGACATCCTTCTAAACCAATGATTTTCATTTCCAGTTTCTCAATTCTAATCTGGTTGTCTGTGATGTAGGTGTTTGCCAAATATCTTAATGTAGTTTTGTGAGCCCCTATGATTGCTAAGTAAGGACAACCTCCATCTTAGTGATCCTTTTTGAGTTCTGGTCATATACTCATCCAGCTTATTATCTGCATTGTTTAACTTTTCCTGTATTAAAGTCAGTGAACCTTCATCAGGTACCTGCTCTGACCGAGCTTCCTTTACTGAACTCATAGTAATACCTTGCACCATAAATTCTTCTGCTGTATGTATATCTGGAAGATGAATTGCAGACTAAATAACTTTTTATGGTTCTGCCATGAGTTAATTTGTTTTTTAGTGCTGCAAGACATCCTCAGAAGTCAGCATTAATAGTACTTACCTAACTTGAGTTATGTAAAACTGTCTCACTTAGTATTTTTTTAATAAATTCCCATGAAGAAAAGCAACCATTGATGTTTTCAGCTATCTGGCATAAGCATAAGTCCATGGCTAAATCTATGTTATGACCATTTATGAGGGTATCAAGATACACTATCTTATTTTTTTAAACTTTACAAATAGTCAGGTGCATGAGTTCATCTGCAAATACACATTGGTATCCCCTCTGTGAATGACTGCTGACATTAAACTGAAACAGCACAGATTTACCCTAGTTCATTTTGTATCATACAAAGACAAAAAGCACACAATATGAAATTGGCAAACTCTCTCTTACTTTCTGAATAGTCAAGATGTTATTGTAGCAGTGATGCAGTAAACTACTATTTGCGGTCAATGAAAGTTCAAGCCAATCATCTTGAGTCACACATTGATTTTTTAATTCACTTCCTAATTTTTAACACAACTATAATTTCAGTCATTACTTATACAGGAGGATATTTCAAATAAGATTCAAAATGTCAAAGATTATAATTAACTTTAATTTGTTTAGATAGAAAGAATGAACTTAATAGATTCCTTTTACAGATATGACTTGTTATTGTAAAATGAAATGTACAAAGTTATAATGAACACCAGTTGCAGTCTTATCTGTACAAGAGGAGAAGGGAATGCAAACATGGATAATAATTACCTTACCCACACAGAGGCTTAGGGGTCTTAATGGAGATATGAAAATTCAGCAAGCAAAGGAGAGTAGCAGTGCTGAAATTGAATTCATCCTCAAGTCTTGGTGAGTACCTGCGTGAGTTGGACCCTGTTTTTTTACAAAATCTCACCAAGGCAACACTGATATATAGACTGTATTTATATAGCATATATCATGGACAGAAGTAAGTCTAAAACAAAAAGGGATAGCTGGATGCACAAGACCCAGGATAAAAAAGTGCCCAATCCTGGTATGCTCACTGGTGCCAGGACTGGAAAAAATGGCAGTGTAGAATCCTCAAAATACGGAAACATTCCTACAATGGGGCCAGGTCTGGGGGAAGATGCCCCCCCCTTGTTGCAGATGGAAGAAGTAGTCCACAAAAATCACAAAAATTGATTGGCCAAAGAAGAGTCATAAAGACAATAGAGTGGACTATTGAGGATAAGAAAGAAATTATGCATTGTTACTATTATGTAAAAAGCCCAGAATTTCTAGACACAAGATATACAAAATGATTAAGAAAGAAATTAGAGGAAAGAAAAATGCTTCCACAAGAAAAACTGTCAGAAACTTCAAATACAAATGTGCATTCATTAATACAACAGATTTTTGAAAAACAGTATATAGACTTTGATCTGTTTGGAAAAAGAAGCATCTGAGGAAGTGCAAAAATATAAACAACAAAACCTAGAAATATTTGGAAAATATAAAAAAGAAATATGGACATGGGAAAGAAAGAGAGATTTGATATGGTACAATATTTATGCAAAGGAGAAAGCTAAGTTAACTAATATAGAGAAGGCAGTCTCAAAGATATTCAAAGTGAAATATAAGCAAAAGCATCCAGATATGGAAAATTTCACAATAAAAAATTAATAACACAAAGATGTAATGTGGAAAAGAAGATTAGTAAAGCAGAAGTTAAAGGAATAGAAGTTGAAGTTATGAAGTGCCTGCAAAGTGAAGGGTTTAATGTAGAAAGTCTAACACAAACTACATCACAGCAAGATGGAGTAAGTCCCCAGAATAAGGAAAAGCAAGAAGATTAGGAGACATGTGAAGAAGAAATATGGACATGGGAAAGAAAAAGAGATTTAATATGGTGTAATATTTATGCAAAGGAGAAAGCAAAACTAACCAAAGATATTTGAAGAGAAATACAGGCAAAGGAATCCAGATACGGAAAATTTTACAATACAAAAAATAAGGAGATTAAGGGGAAAAGAAGAAAAAGAGATTAGTAATGGAGAGGTCAAAGAAATAGAAACTGAGGGCATGGAGCAGCTGCAAAGAGAAGGATTTAGTGTAGAAAATCAAATGCAGAAAGCACCACAACAGGATACAGCAATGGATATCCAAATTAAGAGGAAACCAGTGGAACAAGAAGTGATTGGTCAGGTGCTATATCAAGATATTTTGGAGACTTCCACAGAAAACCAGTATAAATATTCATTTGAAGCTAAACAGCAAGAAAGGAGCAGGAAACTGTGGAAACTCTGATACAGTCAATGTTGAGGAGTGATAGGCCTGTGAGTTCCCATATGATAGAGCAACGGATGGCGCCGGATGAAGTTGAAGATAATGTGCCACAGTAAGATTTTATAGAATCTTCTATAGAATGCTCTCAGGAAATGGAAAATAAGGGATGTGCCCTCAGTTTGGGAGAAAATGAGTTAAAAGAAGAATTGCTTGATTTAATAGCTATATCAGATATATCAAGATCAATTAAAGAAATAGACTGCAGAAGGTTAATAAAACCCGAAAAGTCAGAAGTTTGATAAAACAAATGAGCGGAGTAATTAGGACTGTTCATAGTGAGCCATGTGATATAACAGAAGTAAACAGAATATATTACTGTGCTGCTAAATTAATAACTGATAAAGTTCTACCACAGGAAAACAGGGTAGTGAGGGAAAGGAAGGGGCGAAAGTGAATACCATCATAGAAATATCGAATAGAGAATACTATAAAACAGCTAAGACAAGAAGTAAAAGAAAGAGTAAGAAGATTAAAGGTACATGATATGGAATGGGATGAAACAACAGCCAGACAGATTGAAACAAAGTTAGGAAAAGCCTCTAACTGGAAAACCCCAGGCCCAGATGCAGTACCTAGCTTTTGGCTTAAAGTATTAACTTCTTTGCACGAGGATTTATCCATGAGTAAGAACTATTTAAATGCACACCCCAAACAGACACCACACTGGTTAACAACAGGAAAAACAATGCTCTTACTTAAGAGTGAACCTGCAAGCTACCCTAAAAATTATAGACCAATAATTTGTCTTTCACCGGCGTATAAACTATACATGGGAATTGACACCGACAGAGTTTATAGTCATTTAGAAGAAAACTCAATTATGGCACTAGAACAAAAGGGCAATAAAAGAAAGTCATATGGAACAAAGGATCATTTGCTGTTAAACAAAGTTAAAGGGGAGAATTGTAAGAAGGGGAAAAGTCAAAGTATGGCATGGATTGACCTGAAAAAAGCATTTGACGGTATCCCACATTCATGGATAAAAGAGTGCTTAAAAATGTATAAGATACACCCTACACTGATTGACTACATTACAGTAGCCATGAAACAATAGCAGACCACTTTGCAATTAAGCCATGATAAAGGACAGATTATTATCCCAGGGATAAAAATTCAAAAGGGGGATATTCCAGGGTGACTCTCTGTCACCGTTGCTATTCCGACTTGCCATTAATTCATTAAGCTGTTTACTTAATAGCTTAGTCTATGGCTACAATTTGGCTCCTAGAAAACAACAAAGTCTAATGACTTCTCATCTTTTCTTTGTCAATGATTTAAAACTGTATAGCTCATCAGATGAGGAACTGAAAGCACAGCTGCAAGTTATCAACACTTTTTCAGATGATATTGGAATGTCATTTGGTTTTGATAAATGTACAAAAGCAACCTTTAAAAAATTCAAAGGGGGATATTCCAGGGTGACTCTCTGTCACTGTTGCTATTCTGCCTTGCCATTAATCCATTAAGTTGTTTACTTAACAGCTTAGACTATGGCTACAATTTGGCTCCTAGAAAACAACAAAGTCTAATGACTTCTCATCTTCTCTTTGTTGATGATTTAAAACTGTATAGCTCACCAGATGAGGAACTGAAAGCACAGCTGCAGGTTGTCAACACTTTTTCAGATGATATTGGAATGTCATTTGGTTTTGATAAATGTGCAAAAGCAACCTTTATAAAAGGAAAACTGCAGCATCAGGAAACATCAGTTTGGGACAATAATGTGATATAAAAGAACTTGAGCAACAAGAAGTGTATAAATACTTGGGAATTGATGAAGGATCAACAATAAAACATGAACAAATGTGAATAAAACTCAATAAGAAGTACTTTAGAAGACTTAAAGTAATCCTGAGAACAGCATTGACATCTAGGAACAAGATCCAAGCTATAAATCAATTTACTCTTCCTGTCCTAACTTATAGTTTTGGAGTGATTGACTGGCCCCAAAAAGTGTTGGCTAGATTGGATATTAAAACAAGAAGGATGCTTCATGTTCACCAAATGATTTATAAAAAAATCAGTTGTTGTGTCTTTTGGCTTTTCCCGGTTAGGGGTCGCCACAGAGAAATTCTGGTCCGCTAATGATTGGCAGTAGATTTTTACGTGCCGAGTTGCCAGCCCTGATGCATAACCTTCAATGAAGGTACGCCCGTTCATGCTTGTCTCCACACAGAAGACGCTCTAGCTGAGAATCGAACAGGACAGCGTCTTACTGTGAGGCGACAACGCTACAGCAGCACCACCACCAGTGTATACCAAAATTATATATTCCCCACTCTGAAAGAGGGATGGGCCTCCTTGAAATTGATTACATGTATAGATCTGCAATCGTGGAACTCCACACATATCTACTGACCTCACAAGATCCAAATGTAGTGAAAGTTTTGAAACATGAGGAGAATAAATCTAAGATGACATCTCTGCTTAATTTAGCAGAAGCATATCAACGTCAAGCAGGAATGGAAATCAAACCAGAAGTGGATAAAAACCAGGCAGCAACTGAATGTGCCAAAAAACAAAAGAAAGAATATAAGGTGAAGGACCAGATGAGAAGGCAAGAAATGTGGAAAAAACATAAATATAGTTGCAAGTATAGAAAACTTCTGGAAGAGCCTCATGTTGATCAAGAACGAACACAGGAATGATTAAGGAGAGGCAAATTCAAACCAAGAAATGAAAGGTTAATATTGGCAGCCCAAGATAGTGGGCTACGTATACGCTGGTTTACAAACTCCATTGAAGATGTGGGAGAAACAGACAAATGTAGGTTTTGCAAAACCGCATCGGAAACAGTCACACACCTTGTTGCTGGTTGCAACTAACTAATGGCAGAGTGACTGTATACTGAAAGGCATAATAATGTGGTGAGACTGTTACACTGGAGATTGTGCAAACTTTATTGTATCGAAGTGTCTGAAAAACACTGGAAACATGAGCCACAAAGAATCATAGAAAATGATGCAGTTTATATTACATGGGATCACCCATTACCAACAGTTCAAAAGATAGATGGTAGAAAACCAGATATAGTGGTCCAAGAAAAGAAGACAAAAGTAGCATTGATCATTGAAATTGTCACACCCAGTGACTACAGTGTCTTGCGTAGAGAGAGACACAAACTCATAAAATACCTGGATCTGCAGGCAGAAATGAGAGCAATGTGGAAGAAAGATACCCATACAGTTCCTATAGTAGTAGGAACAACAGGTCTTATAAAAAAGAATTTACAATCGTATTTAGATATATTACCAATTCATGTAACCCCATACGAATTACAGAAGGAGTCTTTAATGGGCACATTGCATGTGCTGCGAAGAGCACTTTTGGCTGACATCAAAGAGTGAAACAATACTAATTTCATGAACTTTAATCGTACTTTGACTTAGGAATGGGGTTCAATCCCGTCATGGTATTAGAAACCCAAAAGACTTGGAGAAATTAAAAAAAGGCTTACATTGCAGTTATTAAATTATTTAGTGTTATTTATGCTAAAAAAGCCCATAAAACATTAGAGATGCTCAAGTAATTTTCTATTTTTTTTGTGTTTTTTTGATGATTATTGAAAGTGTTCATCTTATGCAAACACGTTTGCAAGAAATCCTATTTTGTCTGTATTTTAGTAGTTAAACATGACATCCAGGTGCCAAACAAATCCTGTGTGTATTGCTCTTGATATTCAAGCAGAACTTCAGTGTCTCCATGCCAGAATACCTTTTTATGAAAGCATCACAAGGTCTGGAAAACTAAACAGGCACTACTTACCTACATCATCTAACAAATTGGAACTCTTGGCTCTAAAAGAACTGAAGAATACTCATAATTTGTAAGATGTATAGAATACTAAATCCCCAGAGGAAAAAAAAGGTTGACTTTTTTCACAAATATATATCTCCTGGCCATGAATTGCTTATAATTTGATTTCTTCTTTTATTTAAACAATTGCATAGAGGCATCTGTCTTATATGCCACAAATTTAATAGAAAAGCAGGAATAAATATGCCCGCTTGAATTTTTCTCATATGCAAATTATATAGCAAAAAGAAAAATATTACCTATCCTCTATAAGTAGTCCTCATTCCCTCAGCACAAAAGGGGATCTAAAGCAGGTTAACAACTTCATTAAAATGTGTAAGGCAGCCTTCAAAATTAAAGTTACTACATTTACCTGGAAACTCAGGAATAACATTCTTAACCAATGAGCAAATACTTAAGGCAATAGATACACCAAAGGTTACAAAAAGCCTCAGGCCCAGATGGGTACATAGCCCTGTCCTATAAACATATCAGGAAGAGAATAGTTTAAGTTTTACTATATTACTTAATTTCATTTGCCTTTTAGTGCAAGACAAATGGACAAAACCTAAAATAATGGGAGAACAAAGGCTGCAAAATAGGGTTGGATTTTAAATATTGCTCTTATAAACCTAGAAAGTTGCTAGAGTAACAGGACTGGGTTTAGCATGCATTTTTCTGAAGAATATAAAGTTTGAAACTCAAATGTATGTCATTATTAAGAGAGTTTAATCACAGATTTTATGAGGAACAGACCAAAAATTGTTGTTGTCTTTCTTTCGGCTTTTCCCGGTTAGGGGTCACCACAGAGGAACTCCGGTCCGCTAATGATTGGCAGTAGATTTTCATGAATGCCGAAGTGTCAGCTTGATGTCCAACCTTCAACAAATGCAATCCCATTTACGCATATATTTCAAATGCCCACCCAACTGCGGGGAGGACATGCAGGCTCCACACAGAAGGCACTCCCTGCACTCCAGCCGAGAATCGAACGGGAGAACCTCTTGCTGTGAGGCAACAACACAAAATATGAGGCAAAAATCTGGACATTCTATGAAAATTTAGAGAGCTGAGAGGTATGAAATTGGGTAAAAAAACATATTTAATTAATAACTATTTTTAATTTGAAACCCACTTCAGATGCAACTGTCATTGAAAACTACTATTATATATAATTAATCACTATTGCTATAAATTTACTTGCATGTGTGTTGGCTGTGAAACTCAAAAACATGCGTCCCCTACTTGTACTTTGTTTTCAATTAGGAGTCTTGAAAAAAGGTTAATGTAAGATAACAACCTTACAGTGGAACTGATATCAAATCACAGTTCTAATAAAATTTATTGGAATGACATTTTAGCACTTGACACCTATGAAGCATTTGACTGGGTATATGTTCTGTTCCTAATAAAGGCTTTCAGTAAATTAACATTCCTCAGTCTTTAAACAAATGTAAGTAATCTTTATTCATGTTCTTCTACTAATATTAATAGTAATGGTTGTACATCATCAATAATCCTCACTTTGTCAGGAAGAAAACAAAAAATGTTCCTTGTTTCTCTTTTCATTTAACTTCAACATGGAATCCTTATCTTGTACTGTCACTAAGAACCCACTATTAAAATGTATCAAGTTCAACTCCTTTGATGTTTAACAGCTTTCATTGATGATATATTAACCTCTTATATCCATTAAAAGTTTGACTGAGGTCACTGATGACTTCAACATGCTATACAACTGTACATGCAACTTGGACAAATCAGTCCTCATGCTATGTCATTAATTGTTGAATATCTATTGTCTTACATTTCATCTTGCCGTAGACACTTTTGGTCTTAAATACACTGACATTAAGTATTCAAATAAGATAAATAAGCTTGTTTTTATCAGAAGCCCTATTGTTTGCTGCTGGCTAGTTGATCATTCCTTAAAACATTGTACCTGAAATAACCTGCGTCCTGTTGTGGCAGATAAACTTTAAGAAGGGGGAGAAGGTGACTACTGCTCTGTCCTCATTTCTCCCTTCTCTATACTTGTGTGTTGTCAGAGTTTGTGTATGTGTGTGTTTGTGTGTGTATGTATGTATATCTCTAGTCTGGCCTCCTTTCCTAAAAAAAGTGTAACATTGGGACAATGGCAGTGTTACTGGTTTGCTCAGGGTCCACTGTGAATTGTTATAAGTTGATTAAATGAAACATTTTTTCATAGTGCATCTTATTTATCAAACAATATTTTATGTTTTATTTAAAAAAATAAGCTTGATCATGACTAATGATCCAAATGAAAATACAATGTGGGGAATTTAAAAAAGCCTACATGGATTTATTTTCCATGTAGGCATAGTGGCACACTGCTTATAAGATAGTAAGAAGGTGTGCGATCCAGTAAACAGAGCAGAGTGGCGCACATGAGTGTACCAACACAAACGTATCCATGGCATGCAAATTACCTGACAAACAGGTGAATTGCATGCAAATGAGGGAGGTAGAGTGATCCAGGAAACAGATAGGGAGTCCTGCAGACCCCATGTTGGTGTCCATAGTGTACATGGAAATATTCCGGGTACAGGATGTAAAAATAACAACAGGGGCTGTAAAAGGGCAGGTAGATGGGCAGACATCACATAGCAGAGACAGAAATGTGCAAAACTATCCACCGTGTGTACAAGAGTCTATATCACATTATTGAAATTCCAAAATGTCGAACACCATAAGCTCGACCTTGGAAGCTCGAAATGTGATATACTCGAATGCTCAGAACAGCAAATTTTTTCCAAGGGAAAAAATTTGCTGTTCTGAGAATACACACACACAGCACAAGCAAATCAAAATACATAATCCACACATACACACTTCATAGAACCCAACACTAAACTGTACATACACTACTAGCTATCCACTTACCTTAACCCAAACCCAACCCTAAGGTCCCTAACTAACGTACACTCACCTTACCCACTCCCTAACCCTAAGGTCCCTAACTAATGCACACTCACCTTACCTGCTCCCTAACCCTAAGGTCCCTAACTAACGCACACACACCTTACCCGCTCCCTATCTCTAAGGTCCCTAACTATCGCACACTCATCTTACCTCTGTCCATTTGCACACGTACCTTAACCCAGTCCATCGCCTTCGCACCACAGTCAAGGAAATAGCGAAGCACTCAGTGTGCATACCCCCATTTCCATGTACACTATGGACACCAACATGGGGTCTGCAGGACTCCCTATCTGTTTCCTGGATCACTCTACCTCCCTAGGAAAATATTCGGTGTTCTGCAGCTTCGCTATTTCAAGCGTTCGCTGAATAGGGGTTGTTATTATAACATTTGAAGTTTTAAGACTTCAATGTTATAATATAGACCCGTGTACAAAACCTTATGGAAATTAATGTAAAATAATTTTATTTCTTTTTAATAATCTGGGTATGTTTGGGCAGTGCACCACAGTGCACAACATGCTGTTATGAAAAAAAAAAATAGTGTAAAAACTAAAGTTATTAGTATGTGACAGTAATTTATTAACGTATTATAGGACCCTGTGTGGAGTATGTAAAATGGTGGAATGGCTCTGTTGCTAAGGAGGCAGTGCCTGGAAATGTGTTGTTTCCAGGTTGTGTGCATGGATCCCTATGCAAATGAGCTGGTGTTACTGAATAGCACAAACGGGTATCCATGTCCATAGATTCCATCCTTGTAGGCACAGAACCATGTTGGTGTCCACAGAAGAGGTAGCTGACATCAAAGGGGGGATTTATAAGCTCATTGGAACTCAGCGGCAGCTGTTTGCAAAGTGCAGCTCTCTGCTGAGCAGGGGGGATTGTACAGTGTCTGCTAACCTTTGTTTACCATCAAGGTGCATGTTTCATTGGGTTTGAGTGTGTCTGTGTGGCATAC
The DNA here is from genome assembly GCF_019279795.1 of Protopterus annectens. Classification (NCBI taxonomy): domain Eukaryota; kingdom Metazoa; phylum Chordata; order Ceratodontiformes; family Protopteridae; genus Protopterus; species Protopterus annectens. The sequence continues at coordinate 1,634,702,173 of NC_056731.1, read as the reverse complement.
CACTGTGCTGAGCGTGAGCTTCCATGGGTCTATATTAGATGATCAAACTTTAAAAAGTTTGACTGTCATATGGTCGACACCATATGATCGAACTTTTGAAAGTTCGAATGTTTTAACGGAGATATCCATATAGCTCAGAATGGGAAGATTTCCCTTTTCTGCACTGTAGTGCAATCTCAGAGTTGGCATATTTAAAGAGCAGGAGATGTGGGTGGTGCAGGGGTGTTTGCCCCCATGCTTAAAATGTTCAGGTAGGTTATTTGTGTAGTTTATATATTTTTTATTAGATATTTGAACTTTTAAAAGTTTGATCATGTGGTGTTGACCATATGACAGTCAGACTTTTGGAAGTTCGATCATCTAATATGGACCCAGCTTTCATGGGGGTATGCACACTGAGCAGTGTTTACCTTTATGGCATGTGTTTGCATGGTGCACCACAGTGCTCAGAGAAGGCTGTTCAAAAAAAAAAAATTGGCTTAGAAAGGCAATGATATCTTAATTACGGATGACCCCTATTACACTTAAACTAAGGTCATTAACAGTCTTTAATGATGTACATGGCAGGTAGAATGCATGATAGATAGTCAATCACAAAGTCTGTACCTACAGCAGAACACTATAAAGGTTGCAGAAACCCTACAATCTGATTTCACACCCATACTCTGCACTAGTAGAGTACAGACTTGGGAGTTTTAACTGAAGAAATGCTAGGGGCTGCTGCAGATCTGCTACATATGTATGTGCTAGATGCTGAGGTCAATGCTGCTGCTGACCATATGCCTAGACTGAGAAGGAGAAGAGTGTTTAGGTCCAGATTAACCTTCCAGGGGCTACATGAGCTGGAAATTATAGAGTGTTACAGGGTGGAAAGAGACATACTACAAGAACTCACTGAGCTCTGCCAACCTCAACTCAGACCCAGAGCTAACAGAGGGAAACCCATCCCAGTGGAAAGCTCTTAGGATACTAGCTATGTGTACATTCCAAAGACCAACTGGGGACATGATGGGGTTCTCACAGGTATCAGCATCCAGGGTACTCTGCCAGTTCCTGGATGCCATGCTACCACATGCCAGTGAGCACATTTATTTACCCCTAAACCCTGAGGTGAGGGTCAGCAGTATGCAACACTTCTACCATGTAGTACACTACCCTTTTGTACTGGGTGCCATAGATTGCACTCATGTACACATCAAGGCACCACCCAGTGAGGAGTGAAGAATCTACATCAGCCACAAGGTGTACCACTCGATCAACTGCCAGGTTGTGTGCAATGCCAAGGACATTATCATGAATGTGTGTGCAGGCAGCCCTGGCAGTTTTCAAGACTCCTATATCTGGCATGTATCATAGCTGTACCAGATGTTTGCTAGGGGATACATCCCACAGGGCCATTTACTGGGGGATGCTGGCTACTCACTGGAACCGTGGATGATGACACCATTCAGAAATGCCAATACACCTACTGAAGAATTGTAGCAAAATATCCACAGGTTCAACAAAATCCAACACAAAACACCAAAAACCCAAGGATAGAACCACGATCCATGAATTACTTTTAAAAACAGATTTATTTTCCAACCATGAACAAACAAACTTAACACGATTGTTAAGCGCTTTCGTGTAAAACCTTACACTTCATCAGAAGATTCTGATGAAAATGGTTGGAAAATAAATCTGTTTTTAAAAGTAATTCGTGGATCGTGGTTCTATCCTTGGGTTTTTGGTGTTTCGTGTTGGACCTACTGAAGAATGTCATATTGAGGCACACACACAAACTATGAACATCATAGATAATGTGTTTGGGCTGCTGAAGTTACGATTCTGGTGCCTCGATATATCTGGTAAAGCCCTGCAGTACTCTCCAGACACATGTGCACACATGGTCACAGTATGTGCCATGCTACATAATATGATTCTGCAGAAACAGCTCCTGCAGGATCAGCGAAGGGAAGGGATACACAGGCCCCCACCAGTGCCTAGGTCACCACAGCCACACCTACAGGGGGCTCCGAGGAGGAAACTCCTGAAGTTGCCCCTGTAGGCAGATGTAGGTGTGCCCAGTAAGCCCTGGCTTTGGCCAAGAGATAATGCATAGCACATGCAATGAGAACCTAGGACCCTAGGGACTGGCATCTTACTTCTACTTGCATACATATTAGTAAAAATTATGACAGCAAGCCCACACAACTTGTACCTAACCATGTTTTGGCTGTGTACTGCATACATCAGACAGAGTCAGCCTCGAACTGCAGGTCTAACAACTTCTGCACTCGCAAGTTAAGTCACACACCTATTCACCCCTTGTAAGGGGTACTAGAATATGGTAACATATGTATGGACCTGCCACATGTATGCAGGGGACTATAATGGGCTACTGGGCTACTTGGGAAGATCTAACAGCCACTGGGACAACAGGTACTTTGTCCAATAGTATGTGCTGCATAATATGCACTAGGCCACATGGCTGAAAAGTCTACTGCAATATTCATGGGGGATGGCTAACAGTGGGGTACCACAACACTCACACAACTGTGTATGCCAGCAGAGGATGAGCTGGTCGTCCCTTGCCTCCAACTCATCAATGTACCCATACAACTGCTGTAGCAGTATATCTGCAATGATAGAGCAGCAGACCACCTAATTCCAGTGCTGTGACTTAGAAGCTAGCCACGTGTTTTATGTCTCATGTAATGCAGGGGTGACAATGTATGTCTGTATGCTGTTGAATATGTGATGAATGATACATCCCTGTCTGGCAGCCTGTGTGGCTCAGTAGGCTAGGGACATTAACATGGGTGATGGTGTTGGTGGTTTGAATATGGTAGTAGCCACATCTTTTGCATTTGTGTAGTTGTGTGGTGGTGTCCCCACAGACTGCCATACCCTTCACTCTGTTACTGCAGGAAAGCTGAACAAAGTCAGAGAGAATGGGGGGGGGGGCAAAGGGCCAGAACTAGTGACAGACATTCAGATGCTCTGATTCACCTAGAAATTGTCTAGTATAAAAGCAGGTTGCATTAGTACAGAATATCTGAAGGATATAAACTCTTACTTTTTAACTGTAGTTAGTACTATTCACTAACTGCCTTATACAACATTTTACAGGAACACCACAAATGTATGAGTTACAGACCAGACATATGGGGTAAAATGCTGGACATTGCAAAAAAACGCGTACAATTAGAGGTATGCAGACTGTCACTCTGTTTGTGGTGTTACATCATGTACCCCAGTCACATATTAATTACAGCACACAGCCGGGGAATGATGTGGACAATGTCAGGGAAGTGCTGTACTGTGGAAACAGGTGCAGCTGGCAATGTCTATTGCACACAAAATCCAGGCCTGGAGTGCAAGTAGCTCTGACCTGGAGTCACCTTGTAAGTACTGACAGTCCCACTGGGCATGCTCTTACACTTAACTAGCTTGAACGCAATTCTGTTGTCTCTTCCTCACTATGTGGAAATATGTCTGTTCACACAGACAGCTACCTCTACACATCTGTATGACCCTATCCCCCTCCAGCATGCGTAGTGTATCTAGCAGTATGTACCCCATATACATATAATACTGATATATATATATATATATATATATATATATATATATATATATATATATATATATATATATATTTATATTTATACGTCCAAACAGCAAAACAATGTAGGGAAAAAGATCAACTGGTATGTAAAACACAGCAATGTAGAAAAGTAAAAAACACACCAGTTGTTCACGGTAGAGGTGGTTCCAAAACTTTAATAAAATAGTGAAAATAAAGAACAGGTAAGCGCTTTCGCATGTAGCTTCTTCAGACCTATTATCAAAGTAACAACTCTAACCAGCTTTTAAACACCTTGTAACAGTTTTATCCAATCAACTGAAAAAGCATTAAAAGTTGCTAAGCAACATGATTGCATTGAATATGCCAATTAAATAAACCAATTAAGTCTGCTTACATTCATATTCCTAAAATCAACTAAATGTTATAATGACTATAAAAATGCATATGCAATTAAATTAAATACTCATATCAGCTATTACCTAATAATTCATAAAAACATTTAATCTATTTCATAAACTCAGTAAATAAGAAAATGTACATATTAAAATTGCATAACTGCTCAACTAGTGTGTGTTGATTTAAAAACATTCCATCTACCCTATCTCCTCTTTGTCAGCCTCTTTTTTAGGGGTCTTGCTCTCAGTGCGGGTTGTATCGAAACATGTTCATTAAGGCCAGGGGAATAATGTGCCCCTAGTCTAAAAATCCATTTCATCTCGGCATATGTCTTGTTAACTATATCCCCCATCCTAACATCTTGATTCAAAACTTCCAGTACTAAAACATGAAACTGTGTCCCTCAGCGGATGTATTCATATGTTTAGCTATTGCACTATAGCTCATCCCTTTACGTGCACAATACAAATGGTCACGTATCCTCTCCCTTAGACGCCTGTTCATCTTACCAACATAAAAACTGGGACAGGCTGTGCAATGTGCTAGATAATAACAGTCAGCTTCAGGAAAATGTGTAAATATTTTGTTGTAAGTGGGATGTGTGAATGTCCTAGACATTTATATATATATATATATATATATATATATATATATATATATATATATATATATTACAATGATACATAGACTTTCCACATATATCTTCAGAAATCATATACATAATGTACCCACACAGCAACATTTTATTTTATTTATTTTATTTTACATTTGTTGACCAGGCTAGTCCAGCTGGATTAATGTCCATTTTCAGTGGAGGCCCGGGGAGAAAAGCTCCAGAGGATTGAAACAGTTACTGGAAATACAATTATATTATAGAAAGGGAAAAATTGTAAGTACAAACATTAAATATCTTAACTAATTAAGTGAGGTCATAGGTTAGAACTAGCAAAACCATATAATAAGGTATCAAATCTAAACACAAACTTTTTTTTTTTTTTTTTTTTAGTGAGTTAAGTAATATTTACAATAAAGGGATAATAACTCAGTTGGAGTAAAAGATGAAAAGCAAGTGGATGAAAAAGTTTATAACAAATATGAGGGTGTCTATATATATCTGTGTGTGTGTGTGTGTGTGTGTGTGTGTGTGTGTGTGTGTGTGCGTGTGAGGATGTATGGATTTCCCAACATACCCTTGGAATGCTAAGGTTACCTGTACTCACTCATCAAAACGGTTGCCCAAAGGATTCATAGATTATTAGATTATTACTAGGCTAGCTGCCCTCATGGACCATTTTTAAGCTTAGCCAATTACCCCATATGAGAATCAAGCCCTGCACCTTGTGCTTCTAAGGTAAACACCTTAGCCATTACACCACCCTCCCAACATGTTACAGCAGTTCAGAGCTTTAAACTGGCAGTGGTGGGATTTAAACCCACACCTCCGGAGAGACTGGAGCCTAAATCCAGCACCTTAGACCACTCGGCCACACTACCACCCCCAACCAAGCCAAGGCTGCGACAGTACATAATTTACTCACCCAGAGACCCCTGTGCCTGTGTACAATGTTTCAATGCATGCCTTGGACAGGCCATACTGTTCCTGGTCACATGTTTGCCTATTTTACTGCAACCAGCCACATATGGCCATACTGCTAACTGTACACACATAGTAGGGATAGTGACAGGTAGCCCTCTCCTAGGACACTAGATACAATAACAGTACCAAGCAATATCACTCTGCAGGTCACACATGCTGTCTAACACAAAGCTACTTTGCGTACTCCAGAAGTACTGTGCCTGCAATCACATATACAACTGATGTAACCCTTGGCATGTGCAATATGTACTGTGTGCTATAGTGTGTAATTGTAGATAGGAAGGGGTTCCAATCTTACATCAGCCAACTGTGTGTGTGTGTGTGTGTGTGTGTGTGTGTGTGTGTGTGTGTGTGTGTGTGTGTGTGTGTGTGTGTGTGTGTAAATATATCCCCATGCATCACTACAGACAAGCCTGTATGGGCTATCTCTGTGCACTGGTTATGCAATTTATGGCCCTGAGACTAGCTGCTGGCCTCTATATTGCCATCTTCTACAAAGCCTGCTGATGTCATCTACATCAAGAGTGCAGACTGACAACCTGTTATCAGATAAACTCCATGGCACATGCGATAAGTACTGCATGCTATGTATATAAGTAGGAGTTTTGATCTCAAATCAGGCACTCTGTGTGTGTTTGGTAATATATCCCCTTGCAGCACCACGGACAAGGTCATATGGGCTATCTCTGTGTAATGGTTATGCATTTTATGCCCTGTGACTAGCTACTGGCCTCCATATTGCCCTTCTGTACAAAGCCTGCTGATGTCATCCACCTTAAGAGTGCTGGCTGACAATCTAATATCAGATAAATTCGATGGTGCATGTGTTAAGTACTGCGAGCTATTAGGTAGGGGTTTAGTACTCACAGCAGCCAACCCTATGCACGTGTAAATATATCCATGAGTAGCACTACAGACATGCACGTATGAGCTATCCCCATGCAATGGTTATGCACTTTTATTTCTGTGATTAGCTACTGGCTCTGCATTGCCCTCCTATAAATAATCATAACTGATGTTCGCCACCTGTCTGACCTGGACACAGGATATTTATGGATGTGTCAACACCATCACTAGACCTTCTAGATTACTACATTCGGATAACCCAGGTGACATGTTGCAATGGTAGCAGACCTTATCACAAAGTATGAATGCATGAGTAAGCGGACTGCCTCTAATGTCCCTGATAAACTGATCTACACATATGCATCTAGGGAACCATGCACGTATACTGCAGTACCTTGCTGATGTCATAAGTCTGCTGTGCTGCCATGCCATCCTCTGCCACTGTATTGCCTCCATGTGCCCATAGTGAATCCTCTCAGAATCCTGGAACAAAACTTATACACAGGTCCATGACACAGCTGTCATTCTGTAACACTACCACCAGTCCAACATCATGCAACAAAAATACACAAGCTGTGATGTGTAGTCACAACACATGCCAGCGTACAGTACCTGTTGTGGTCCACAACAGGTGGCATGGCAAAAGAATACTGCACTGCACAACACATGTCAAGTAATATAGACACCCTTTTCAGCAGACACATAGCAACATTTCCCTACATCGATGGCACAGATGGCAGGGATGTGGTACAGGTATCCTTACATGCACAGGGTGTGGTGTGGGGGTGCCAGAGGCCTAGGCTGTGCTAAACAGTAGATTGCATGAGTGGAAAGTCAGGAGGGGTGCTGCTTAGATGGGCCATAGAGAGGTGCTGTGTGTGTCTGTAGGTGACTTGCATGTGACAGTGGTGTTTGAGTGTGTGCATGTACACAGTCAAGGCCGGTGCTATCCCTACACATGTGTATGTTGGACAGCTGTGGACCATACATGGTAGAGTGGGCATTTCACTGTCTCTGGCTATGAGCATGGGAACTGGCTCTGCCAGGAGTAGGACTGGCACCACCATGCCCAAGGTCAGATATGGTGCTAGTACCTGATGGTGACTGCTGTCTGCTGAGACTGTGTCCCCCATGGGACTACCCACAACCACATTCCCATGACCTGCCATGTGGTGTGGACAGCACACTTCCCTCTGTAGTGCTGGAGGTACTGCCACTATGGGAGTGTGACTGTGCATGGCCACATAGACTCTCAGTAGATGGTGTTGCTGTCCTACGTCCACGTATCTGACGTCCAACTTCAACCAAATGTTCCAGCACAGAAAATGTGCAATCCAGGACAGACACTTTCTCAGCCCACCATCTGTCCACTGCATCAGTGAAACGATCCAGGGAGTCAGAGTGCGGTGGAGGCAGTCACGGATGTCAGACTGTTCTGCATTCATAACCCTAAGCATACATCTATCTGGCTCTGATATGCTAATTGGAGTCAAAACAACCGCACTGCAGTATCATTAGCGAATGACATCCCACCACAGTGGAATATATTAGGCCTACATGTAGCCCTGGGCCCCTTTCTTAGCTGTTCAGATGGACAGTACTGAGGCATGGAGATTACAGCATCAAAGAGGATAGGTATCATAACTGTCAACTATATAGATTTATGCAGTATGTCCACAGTTTTGCCTAATACATGTGATCAGTGTCTCATGACATTGTGGTCATCTGTCAAATCACTGGCAAATCATTGTGGGTTGATGCCAGTAATGAAATACACAGATTTGAGTGTCAGACATCATACCCATCAGAATATGCATTTCAGTGCAATAGCTGTTATTCTATCACCTGACTATCTTTGTAAGAGCACACTGTAAAACATGTCCCTAACTCTGGGCTTTGCCCCCACATTAAGTATGGCTGTGTCTGGATTCCATGTTCAGGGGGGTTGGGGGTATGGTAGGTCTGTAGCAGCTACCTTTATATACAGCTGTGTATGCTACAGGCTGCAGCTGCTGCTGTAGCCTAGAACACATAGGAGGGAGTGTGAAGACATTGGAGAGCAGCAAGTTGTATGTGTGGTAGCTGTGTCAGACCTGTTGTTATGGCAGAGCTAGGGTAAGTGTACCCATTACAGTCCGATCAAGGCATGTGATTAACTAACATCTGTTATGCAACAATGGCAATACTAGAGTAGTAGGCAACATATAGTTAGGCTATACAGATATATGCAGCGTGTCCCTACCTGCAGGCCTTTGACTTGCAAAACTGGGTAGCAGTTCAGTGATTAGCAGTAACCTGTATGGATTATGAATGCATGACTCAGTCATTACTTGCTGTCATCACAATAATGTAATTGAACTGCAACACAGAACTGGATTTGAACTCAGAACTGTGTGTGGCAAAATGTACTGTAAGCAAGGCATTTAACACACTGAGCTACTGAGTCACTGCATATGCATTTGTATTCCCAAGATATATGTGCACATATACAGGCTGTGTGAAATATTTCTACATCCATGAGTATGTGCATGGCTTTATATGGTTGTATTTCTGCACCAGGGTCCCAGTTGTATTTGTACTTTTCTATTGATGCCTTAGCAGGTGTCTTTCCACAAGTTGCTGATAAAAGAGCACATATATCTGCTATCACAGGCCTCACTTACATCAATTATGTCTTTGGCTGTCCACTGGTGTATTATTGCACCAGAGTCCAAGGTACAATCCTATTTTTTCCATTAGTTTTTTTATTGCAGTTACATGCTTAATGACTGTAGGTAGCAATCAGTATGTTTTGCTGGAAACACATGTTTAATCTAAGACCTGTGTAGCATGGTGGGTTAATGCAGTGTGCTATAGTTGAGAGGGGCCTGGGTTTAAGGTGTGGCAGAGGTGTTTATTTTCTGCATGTGACTAACACTGTAATAAACACCTAATAATTAAAGCTCATTTAACCTGAGCAAAGTGAAGTGGTGTGGTGTGCCATGCTGAACTGCCCTGTGCAAATCTGCTCAAACCCATGCTTAAAAATAGAAAGAAAAGAAAAAGGGGTAATAGCAATGTGGTGAAATGGGGGCAAGCAGGGGTAAAACATAATGTAAAGCAGAGCAGGTAGGGATGTCCAGGAAGGGTGTAGGAAAGAACCATAGCTATCTATTTCTTGTAAAGCAACATCTGTGCATTTTGACATTATTTTGGAGATGAATTTGGACTCTCAAACCTCAAAGAGATAGGAGTGGACAACATATATGTGTTGTCAAGTCAACTGGACAGGTGCCCATTTTTTTTTTTATAAGGAGAGAGTTGAATGTTGGGGAAGGGACATAAGTATGTGTGGGGAGTTAAGTTGGGTAGGAGAGGATGCATTAGCAGACAGACAAGATGGAGAAGACAGCAGATAGGGGTGGTGTGTAACACATGAGGAGGTAAACACCTTGGATGGTGGTGGGTGTTGTGTACTCTGAGACGCACATGCCTCCAGATGGCAGCAGTATGACTCACGTCCCTACCCATGGGACAGTTGACACTTCTCCTTCATTGCCCTGAACATGGTGGTGCTGGAGGCTGGTCTCCAGGGCCAACCTGCCCCACCAGGTTAGCCAGTGTGCCCTCAGTCTGGTGCAGGCGATGTTCATAGGTCCAATGACCGATCCTGTGCTCCATGACCAGCAGTTGCTCTTGGGTGACTGCAGCCCCTCCGCTACTGCTCCCAGGGGGATGGCAGGCCCCTTCTGCTGAGGTGGTTTCACCTGACACTGCAGGTGGTGCAGGGGCAGTGGAGGGGCACCACTGGCCTGGGTCCCAGATGTGCTAATACCCAGTGCCACTGACAGTTGGGGCAAGGTAGGCGGATCACTGGGAACCGGCCTACGCTGACATGCTGTGGTGATGGAGGTTTAGCAATAAGTATAGGTTAGTTATGAACAAAACATAATAATAACAGCATAGCAGAACAGTGGAAATAACCCAATTACATATCAATACATATGTGAAACACAACAATAAATGCCAGAACAGTTAGCATGTTAACAGCATGCCAGTAACAGTTACAACATAAGGCCAACAAAATAGGTAATTCAACAAGATATGCTAATATGCAATCATTATAATACATAACAATAATAATACACATGCCCCAAAATACAGTTAATTTAACAAGATATGTTAATAGTAAGCCATAACCAATAGATAACAATAATAAACAAATGAAGATAAGGAGTGGGGTGAGAGAGTAAAACAGTCCATTAGTGCCATTACAGGCTATTTACTTGAAAACAGCACTACTATCTACTCTATGGGTCTGTCCCTTCTTTATGTGTACAAGTCCCCTATAGCTGCTGAATCACATACATTCCTCTCAAGCTCTTCACATGAGACAGTATGGGCCACTCAGTAACAACTGTGGGCACATAACTACATAGAACACTTGCACATCAGGTGGATCTATATAACTACCAAGGTGTACTGTGGACTGACGTAGTGATACTTTGCAATTTAGGTAATCATTTTGATGGTAATCCTGTGACAGATGTATTGTGCATTACTAATTACATTACGTGACAACGTGACACTTGAGAGACATGTAAGTGTACAGTACAAAAACTAAACAACTATCATGCCTTGCTTGGCAGGCATGGGAATAGAACCCACTAGCAGTGACTGCAGAGGACATCTGCATGGAATGTATGATTTGGCTGCAGCAACTTTTAACAGACACTCCAGGCATACAGCCATATCAAGATTACACATTTTATTTATTTCATTTTATTTTATTATTATTATATTTATTTCCTTTATGTTATGCTGTATTTTCACATTCTTGCTAATGATTTTAACAGTCAGTAACATCTAAACACACAATTATTTATTCATAATATGGGATACCTCACCCATTTACCTGTAGTTCCTGTGCAGAGAGAATATGTAAACATTATGTGACTGATACTGTAATATTTAATGCTACATAGCACTGGATTTGAGCCCTGGTCTGTGTGTGGCAAAATGCACTACAGAGAGTATTTAATAAACTGAGCTACTGAGTCACTGCTATTTGCTGACTGACCGATATTTGCCTAGAGCTCACTTGGAACCAATATATGACCTGGCAGTAGTACTACAGTTTTATACTAGACTGCAGTGATAGTAGAACACACATGCATGATACAGGCATTACAGAGATAGTAGGTAATCTATAGATTAGTATATATAATGCAGGTGTACACAATATATTGTTATTGGTTTGAAATATCTGTGAAGTCAGCAAACGATATCAGATCATGGAATGGGCTATCTCACCCATATACCTTGCTTACCTGCTGTTTGTGTATGACAGAGCATTATGTGAACAATACTGGTCTAGAAACAGCCTTGAACAGTACTGTATGTGTTAAACAGTACATTTGGCAGCCATTATATTTGCATTCTACAGCTATTACAGTGTTATACTTGACTGTAGTCCCTTACCTTACAGCCTGAATGCATACAGTTGTACTGCAATTGTTAAAACAAGACAATCCTGATGTACACAATTTACTTTGGTGTTATTGGTATTGGTTCATGTGTTATTGCAGAACAGTTGGCATTATTCATTTCTTGACAAAACTTTAATTCCACACTTATTATACTGCAGACTTTATTGTCTATACTTTAATGTAGTCTCTGGTATTGTTTAAGTTTTTATTGGACAACAGTTGTCATTATTCAGGTCTTGCAATACAGCTCTACTTCCACAGTTATTGCACTACAGACTTTATTGTATATACTTTAATGTAGTTAATGGTACTGATTCATATTTTTATTGCACTTCAGTGGACATTATTAATTTATTGCACTACAGCTCTATGTCCACATTTATTGCAATACAAACTTTACTGTACATACTTTATTGCAGTTAATGCTTTACTCTTTCTTGCTTATTTCACTACAGTTAGCATAATACATCCGTACTCACCACACTCACAGTGCAACCTGGCCTAGCACATTACATGTGCCCTGATGTTGTGCGCCCTCTCCTCTGCAGCTACTGGGAGAGAAGCACATCAGTATGCATACCAATTTAGCAGACATTAAGATTAGATATTGGTGAAATGGGTAAAAGTACTTATATATTTGTGGGGCATTCCCTGCCCAAGCTTCTTGGACCCAGGTGTCCAAGAGATCTCCCTTTTGTCTCTTCAGGTCATCATGGTGGTGACGACACTGCTCACCAGTGTGGGGATAACAGTAGAACTGGCAGGATCCCTAGTTAGCCAGTTCCAGGCCTCCATCTTACACTCCCAAGCCCTGGAAATCTCTCTAAAGCAGCCAGTCATCATGTTTTTGTACTAAGAGTCCAACCATGACCCTGGACTCCAGAATGCCCCAACACTGTGCCTGAAAGTGCAAGCCCTCACCAATGCCTGCCATAGTATCCTTCAGAGACAGAATTCCAATAGATTCTGCTATATTCCCACCTATTGAGCTTAATATAGGCTGTTTTCCTGCCCTTACATGCCATTGGGCAACATTTAAAAAGGCACTGCATCACTTAGTGTGCAAACCAGTGCAGCTGAGCTGAGCAGTGGGAAAACCCACAGAACTGTATGCTTAGCAGTGCACAAACCAGCCAAGCAGAGCCGACCAGTGAATACACATTTTCAGTTATCATGTTTGTGCATTACTTAACAGATCTTATCAGGTCTTAGCACAGCTTAGCAGAGCACAGCGGGCCATAATTTAAAATAATTGGCTAATTTGTATTTTGAAAATGAATGCTTATTTTCACTTCCATGTATTCAAACCCTGGACCTACTGCACATGAGGCCATAACTCTACCCATTTAGCTATGGTAATATGTGGAATTCTGCTATACCTTTACATTTGCCTCTGAACTACCTATAAGTACTGCTGAACATCATGCTGTGCTGCACACACCTGCTCAGCTATGCTTAAACATGACATTTAAGTAAGTAATTAAATGTATCTGGTTTCTATTTTAAAATGTCTAGCAGGTGTCTTCGCACTGCTTAGTATTGCTGTGCTCTGCTCCCCACTGCACAAACATGCTTTTAAAAAAAATTGCAATAGTACAATTGGACAGTGCAGGGGAGTGTCTTATTCATCAGCAGAATCAGTTAGCACTACACTCCCTACACTGATTCAATAACTGTTTTTCTCAGCTCTCCCTTGGCAACCTGCCATCATTACTATGCATGGTGCGCTGATGAGGGGGAGCCATGTTTATGGACATGGTAACATTCTATGTAGGCTCTACACTGTGCCTACGTGGAGTTTATTAAATCCTGGGGAATGTGTTTGCCAAGCCTCTAGAGCAAAATTAATATATTTCCAAACTGTTTTATTGTTAATAATTTTTTTAAAATTGGTAATAAACATTTGCCTAGTTGAACGAACAAGCGTGTATGGTCTTATAGGTGACATAAGATTAATTGTCATGAACTAGCCCATCTGCAAACTAACAGTTCCAAATTTTAAGATTTTTTTTTACCTGCTAGGATATTTATTAGCCTTAGCAGAATGTTTGGACATCTAAACATTGAGTTGCTCTCAAATTCCATATGGATTAAGTTGTTAAGGCTTTGTGTTACCAATAAAAATATAAATATTAGAGTCCTTTCTTTTTTCAGCTGTACAAAATCCTATAACAAGTCAACTATCAAACATCCTATTAGATTTAACCCAAGATATTAAAAAGGAGACTGCCAGTTGGTTGAGTACTCTTTCAATGAGACCTAATGCTGAAAATAAATTTTGCTTAAATCCACTTCCAGAACCAGTTAAATTTGCCATCTTCCCCAATATTGTGTCATTGTTGAGTTGGTATATATAGGTATGGGAGCTATGGGATAATCCTGCATTGGAGAATGGAGAATGTTTGCTCAATAAAATATAAAAAAATGCTGTGCCATGTCCCAGAAGAGTTGTTCTCAGTGTAAATAAGGCTTGCTCTCAGTGTAAGTGACTTACTTTGGTGTAAGGCCTATATACATGCACAGGCTTACACCAGGTTTCAGATTCAAAAATATGTGCTGTCAGTGTAAGTGGTCACTTGCACAGAAAGGAAGTCTTTTGGAATAGGGCCCACTATTTTAAGATTTGTTAAAAGTAACTTTCACTGAGTTATTTTCACTGCTTTGACACTCACGAAAAGTTCCTTTTCAAGGTCAATTGTGATGCCATGCTAAAAGTTCAATACAGTCAGAAAACTTCTTAAACAAGTATATCTGCTGCTAGCCAGTCTTAATAATCTGAATATTAAACTAAGAGATGAAACTTTAATTCACCATTTATTTTTGCTGTACTGAATGACATAGTGGTCATAGCCTTTATTTTGACTGTGTATTTGTTTCAGTTCAACAACTCTTAAGTAGATGGTCTCTTAACTCAAACTAAACTGTACTGATGAATCTAGCTACAATTAAACACTTGCTTGTTGCATTTTGAAAAGTCATTTATAAATTAAATATTCCATTGCCATCATTCTATTTCTTTTTTACACAATACATTTGGCTTCTAGAGCAAAACATATTGTACTGAGTTATAGGGAGAATGTTTAAAGTCTGATAACTTGGAAGCTTCATGTTCAAATATGCTTTTTAGCCAAATCAGTTTACATCTAATAATGGTTTTCCATCAGTGCTTATCAACCCTAATAAAATGAGTTGCCTTAGCAGCTATTTTTACCAGACAACATTATCTATAAAGCAGAACATTCTGACACAAAACATATTTTGGGAATGTGACTTTATCGAAAGATTTGAGCCAGAATTTCTCATAATTTAATTAAATTTAGAAGTATTGTGGGTACAAGAGAAGACAGTGTAAAGAAATAATTTAGCTCTCAGTCTTGAATAATAACTTATATTTTGCATGCTACATTCTTGGTCAATAACTGGAAAAAATAGCACCTAGCAATTGATTAATTCTGATTAAACATGAAGGTATACTATTTCCCTTCATTAATATTAGCTGCTAAATAATCAGGTGTGATAGACCAGGTATCAGGCCAAGTGGAGGAGATTTGCTTATTATTGAAATAATACATGTGGGTATAAATGTCCACATGTACATCTGGCTGGCAGTGCATGTCTATCGTTGCCTGGGTGGCAGCTCTGAAGGTTGTATCTGTGCTGTCTGTATTACTTCACATTCCTCGCCATGACTTTTGGAACATCTCCTTTTCTCACTATCACTACAGATAACTAAGAAAAATTACACTCTTACGTGAAACTGCAATTGTAACAGGTTAAGTACCCAATCTTCAAACTTGTACAGTTTGTTTAATCACATAGAACTTCTCATAGTCACTTTCTACACCAAGCCTATAATTCCCAGCCAGATATTGTTATGAAATGCTTGTTCTTGTTGGTACAGTGAGTTACTATCTATCCATCCTGAGTGATCATCCATCCATCCATCCATCCATCCATCCATCCATCCATACACCTTTTTCCCAGTCCGGTAAGGATCCTGTTGAACCTGATGACAGTCCTTTACTTTATCCCAGATCTCTTCTCAAATCAGTCAATGAAAGGATGGCTAAGGATTTATTTTCTGTGCTACTAGATAGTGGATATTCTGCAGAAGAAGAATTGTATCATTACTTCATGAGGATGGCAGCCCCAATAACAGCAAAGTGTCTTGTACATATTTATGATCTATCGATAATCATAGGCATTTTGCTTACCTCAAAGACAGTCATCTTTGTTTCCCTGCCAAAATCCACATCTCCCACTATTCATGTAGACTACTGATCCATTGGTAATTTGTAGCCACTGATCAATATTCTAGAGAATATCATATGTTCACAACTTTTGGAATACATTTAGTACTATGGATATCTGTCTCTCTCTCTCTCTCTTTGAATCAATTTAGTATAAGGTTTAGCAGATTGATAGTTGTTTTACAAGCCACAGATTATATTTTCAACCATACAGACTTGTGACTTCTAACAGAAGCATTTTTTGTTGATGTGAAAAAGGCTATTAATCTTGAAGATTACTTTTGGAAAACCTATGTAAGCTAAGTTTTAAGGAAAGTCCCCTTAAATTGTTTACTATCTATTGTAACAGTTTATGTTAACACTGACACTGTCATCTCAGGCATTGTTAACTTAATAAGGGGGTGCCATAGGACTGGATTCTTTGTCATATTCCTTTTATACTTTTCATACATAATCTCACTCTTGATATTAATAAACTTTACGTGGCATTTTACATGGATGATTTGAGTTTTTTAACCTGCTAAAAGACTTGAGTTTGGGCAATTTCACTTGAGACATGAGTTCAGTAGAGTCTCTCACTGGCTTATAGGTTAATTTTAAATACAAATAAAACATAAACACTGTTTCATAACCACCTTAAATGCTGCAATAAGCCTATTTCTGTTTATGCATATCCTTAGGATGAGATGTTAAACCAGAGCCTCTGCTTTGTTTGTTAGTGGTAGCTCACATGGATATAAACGATTCAATGGCACTTATCAAAAAAAAGTTTTGTGATGCCATGGCCAGATTTCGCCTAGTCAGTATGAATACCAGCTTGGATCTTCCCTGAAAAGAGGCCATTGACCTGCTGAGAATAGCCTACTCATGAAAATGTAAATAAAAATAAAATAAATAAATAATTAAATAAAATAAATAAATACATATGTCTAGGTATATTGCTTATCTCATATCTTACATGTATCTATCATTCTAAAATTATTATTCCTATGTTCCTAAAGCAACTTCAGTTTAGTTAGAGGCTCACAAGTCTCTTGTTGAAGGCAAACAAAGTATCTATTAGCACAAATAACATGATCACTAGGTTGGAATATACCTTACTTCCTTATTTGCACTGAGAGCTATACACAGTCGTAATTTTGTTCAAACTTAGTTGAACAAAGACTATCATTTTTAACAGTGGTTCAGAGAGCAGAGAACACTTCTGCCTTTCACTTCAAACAGCCAGATGCCTCTTTTATTAAAAAGGCAACCCTTCTCATAGCACCCTTTACCTTTCGACTATTACAGTGAATTTTGTTTTTGCTTGCTCCTTGCTAAAAAGTTAAAAAATCAATATGGCTTGCTACTCTGTTATGACCCGTGAATAAGAAGCCCTTGACCTGAGATGTCCATCCTTTGGTTTGGGTGTTGGTGAATGCACCTTTTTAAAAATGGGACCTGCAGTATGGAATAAATGTTCTTCTAAGCTAAAAAAATATTTTGGAATTTAAACTAACAAAAAGCTAATTTTGCATGTACTTAACCACTTATGTCAACTGTCAGTATTCTTGGGATGCTGGATAAAAAGTATTCCTGCTACGGAGCACTCAGCTGTGTGTAATCAAGCTTAAAGAATTACTGGTGCATTATTGAAGTATTCTGACTGTTATGCTCTATAATCATATTTTTGTTCTGGTATTAATTTTATATCATTTGTTTGAGTTCTACATTTCTTGACTTGTTACGTTTTTGTCTTGCCTCTGGCCATGTCATGCTTGACCAGGGATGTACATAATTCTGTCTCAGTTATGAGCATGTATTATAAGAAATGAGTATGTATTAGATGTGCTATTTTGGATTTAGAGAAGCCAGCTGATGTTACATATTAAATATGACATCACAGGTGATATTTAATATAACATAATTGGTGGTAGTAAGCATTTTGAAACTCTGATTAAGCTGTTATGGTGAAAATACTTGGATATGAGCTTTGTACAGTGGCTTTATTGATGTAATCTATGACATCTGTCTACACTAAAATAAGGATTATTTATCAGTGTTCTGTTCCAATTGGATTTCATTTTATAAGCTGCAAATTGCACCAGAGATGCTGAGGTAATGCAACTGTTAGATACTGTGAACAGTGCCTTTGTCTATCTCAATTACTGGTTCTCAAACAAACAAACAAATAAGTGTTTCTTCAGTGTCAGCAACTTAGGGAAGAGGAGGTTGACAAGTAGAATATGTGGATGGACAGTTTTGTATTCATGAGTAACAGTTAATTAGTTCTGTGTACTTTCAAACTTTGGAAGAATTTCTTTCTAAGCTGTGAAATAAAATGTTTCAGAAATACTGGGTTTATTGGGCTTACTTCAGCATTATGGACTAATTTGGGTGTTTTCATCTCAGGCCTTAAATTAGTCCCAAGAATGTGGCTGACCTCCCTGGCTGAATTATGTTCTTCTGGTCAAAGACATATTTAAACTTCCTCAAAGTATTGTATAGCCATCGTATTGTTAAACAGACAGAATTAGCTCCTTGGGATTTCAAGGGTCAGCAAGTACTTGTATAATACTGATGTTGGATTTAAGTGCATTGATGTGAGCTATAGAATGCACAATAAAATAATTTTAGGTAATATAGTTTTCTAAATGCATGGTATACTAAAAGTGTGATCCACTCACATGACATTTCTGCTTAATATTGTGATTGTACTGTTAGTCTGTTTGTTTTATTTTAGTTCTGGGCAAATGCTGGCATTGTGGAGCTGTCGATTTGGGGGGTGGGTTGTAAAGAATAAGCTACCCTACAGACAGTAATGGAATTAATTTGCATTTATGTTTGGTTGTCATTTACCACTTTTGCTGTACAGTATTTTTTTTTATTTCTTACGCGTATTTGATATCCACTTAGTGCATTTCTGTGATCTGCAGTATAACTAGTTTAGGATTCATTTTGATTAATTTGCAAGACACTCAAACAAAATGAGAAATAACATTGAGCCGCAAATAATTCATTTCTCAAATGAAAAACAGTTATGCTGAAAGACTGTAAAAACAATTCCAGGAATGTGCATACTGGTTTCCAATGCAGATGAGGCAGAAATGCCAACTTCTTGGTTTTGGCTTTTACTGGGATCCAAGTACCAGAGCAAGTGTTAATTTGCAGCATCTGTGCCAAAGTCTCCTCAGTGGTGAAAAGTAATGTATGCAGACTGCAAACTTCAGCAGAGAGCTTCACAGCATGGGGTTATTAGCTGGCATTTAGGAAAAGGATCTGCATACCATCAGCTCAAATCTCCTGAGGGTGGTCAAACATTGTACTAGAGCTGTGTTTCCAACTACAGAGATGAGGGGATTACAAGCAATAATTAGGCTGCTACTTGACATGATGCCTACAATGCCACATCTGGAATGCTGCATACAGTTCTACAGACCAGCTCTTTGCAAAAACACAGGAAAGGCTGACACAGTTTGCAGAACAGCCAAGATAATTATGATGTACAGTCTGTATCTTGTAACATGCAAGCGGAGTGTCAACATGTGCAGACTAGAAGAAAAAGTGAAAAAAGAAAACTACAAAAAAATCTTCTGAGTACATTTGAAATTTATAGAAAGCAAGTCTCTAGGTTTTATTTTTTTTAGAAAAATTATTAAAATAAGAACATAACATGACCCAGGAAATGAAAATAAAATAATGTGAGTAAATATTTTTTCAAAAAGAGAATGGTGGATAAATGGTGCTCTGTGCCACAGAATATGTAAAGAAAGCACACTTATGGGGTACTGGTTCATAAGAAGAGGACAAACACACACCATGTTTTGTTGAAGACATTTAAATAGGACAACTAGCTGGATTTGCTTTCTCAGTTACTTCTTTTCTTCTCTTTTTCACCATATTTAATGTATGATATGAGTAATTCCACCTGTCTTCTAAAGCCATGATCATGCTTAAAGAATTGCCATTCTTACTGATTTTAATCTTCCCCATACATTTGCCACTTAGGTACCCTTACAGCACATATTAAGAAGGAGAAGGGGAATCAGTTCTAAAGATTAGTGAGCAGGGAAGTAGAAAAAGGTTGTTATGGCAAAACATCTGTTTAGTGTCTTGTCTGCTTTACAGCTGCTTATTGTTATGCTTTGACCATCATGTAAAGATTATGCATTCCTTTTCCAGGTACAGAGTATATACAATCATACCTCTCAACCTGTTTGTGCAAAAAATATGGACAAAGCCCAACAAAATGGATGGACAAAGGCCCAAAATAGGGACATATTTTAAATATTGCTCTTATAAACTTAGAAAGTTGCTAGAGTAACGGGTTGTTTTAACATATATTTTCTGAAAGATGCGAAGTCTGAAATGCAAATGTATGTCATTATTTAGTGACTTCCCTTCTCAGATCATACCAGTGTTTTGCCAGGAAAAACACAAATTTTATAAGGAAGAGGCCAAAAATTTAAGCCAAAAATCTGGACATTCTGCGAAAAACTAGACAGTTGAGAGGTATTTAATACCACTCTCTGTAATTGCTTCTGCTATACAAATCACAAACAAAACCGGGAATGAACTGTAGTCTTTGTATATCTGTATTTTGTGTTTTTATTGTATAGCTTTCACCGTCTTAACCTTTTTGTACTGTATGCACTTATTCATTTCTGTATACTTTTTTGCAGTTTATTTTATTGTATTCCTTCTTGTAAGTGAATCATTATTCCCTGGATATCCACTAAAATGTTACTCAGTCAGATATCCCACACAAAAAACTCTAAAAAAGTAAATCTACCTTCCTAGGCTAGGGATTCTGAGCATGCTATGCTTTGTGCAGAGGAAAAGAACATTTACTGACACACTGCAAAGTGGAA
The DNA here is from genome assembly GCF_019279795.1 of Protopterus annectens. Lineage (NCBI taxonomy): Eukaryota > Metazoa > Chordata > Ceratodontiformes > Protopteridae > Protopterus > Protopterus annectens. The sequence goes on along the minus strand of NC_056731.1, from coordinate 1,634,681,195 downwards.
CTGAACCAGTGAACGCTATGCATTTAAAAAGGGTAGAAAGATGTTTACATAATTAATATAGGAGGTATTTATGAAGCTAAGCATGGACATGAGAGTGAGAGGTGTGACCAAGTATCACAAATCACAATACACAACTTAAGTCAGAGTGTTTGGAACAGAATTACAATTACAGAATGGCACTCATAAAGTATGAAAGAATGTAGCGAATAAATAACCTGTAGGTTTAGGAATGGTCTGTATAAGAGAGTGCTCCTTTAAGTCTAACATAAGTAACAATCTGAGGACTATACTTGTAATATAATGAGCTCTGAACAGCAGACAGCACTTAGGATGAAGATTTGCTGCCAGCTATAGGCCTCTTCCTGTGTGTTTCTGCTCTTCTGTCAATCAGAACTCAATTATTTCTTGCACAGTTTAAGCTGGACTAGTCACAGGTTATTAAGAGTTGCTAAATCCAGCTATTTTTAGCAATAATTATCATCTGGAGATACGAGCAAAAGCAGTTATGTGGTGCTGAGTGTAATGTTTTTGCAGATAAAAGTATTCATGTGGCATTTGTTCCTCCGTTGGATACCAGCTTTTGCTATTTCCTTTTTTAATGCTCTTAATGCACATTCATTGTTAAAGTTGCCTTAGCTCATCCTGCTACACCCTGGAGTTCTTGTCTTTGCATTTTTTTTATTTCTAGATGTATACTGATTTTGATCCAGTCTAGTAAGGAAAAATAAAGAATTATGAATGGGGGTTATAGTTGTTAAATGTCTTGTGAATCTGCCTTTAGGTACACTTGCACTGACTCCTTGTGCCTTTCTTTGAGGGATATCCAGCAGGTGGTACTATGTGAAGAAGGAATTTCAGGATTAACACTGTCAGTGTCTGTGTGAGTGCTTTTGTGTAGAAATAAATTAGCTAGTGATTCTGTGGAGCTTTTGTCTGTTTGTCAGAGCTACTTCTGCTTGCTTAGGATGGCCTTTGTACTGAACATAGAGAGTTTTTGTGTCATTATATGGACAGTTGTCCATTTCACTGAAAGAAGGATTAAACACAACAGCAGCTGCAACATTCAGTCTGCTAAATGATATCAGGAGCATGTTCAGAAATGCTAAATGTGCTTAAAGGAGGAAGAGGAAATAATCTCCAAGCCATCATAAATATATCATCAGCCATTCATTATAAGATATTTTTGCAACCATTATATGTTGCAAATTTTGTATAACAATGTGAAACAGGAAGAATATCTTGCCAATACTTTTTTAAAATTCAAATCACTTTATTGTGTTTTGCAGAATATTTTAGTAGTACTATTTATATAATGCTTAACATTTACTTTCCGAATCCGTTAGTACTCCTTGCTTGACATTCAGTCCAGCTAAGCGATGTAAAGAATAACAGTGCAATTTATTACAATAAAACTGTGCATGTCTTCTGCTTTATTCCACTTTGAAATTCTTTTGCATCTTTTTAGGTATCATTAGACTTTGTTGTGCATAGCTTATGTCATTATTGTTCTCACTCCTATATCTGAATTATCCATACCTACCATGCAAAGGCTTCACAGCTATTCAGTCTTGTGTTTCCTGAGTTAGAACCTCTAAGTACACCTGTCTTTATTTAGGAGTGACCTGGTAGCTCTGGCTTAGTTAACTTCTTTGCCTGGAGTCACACACAGTAGAGACTATTGGAGTCAGACACTGTCTTCAAAATGTATTATGTTTACCCATTTACCCTAACCTCTAGGCTGCAGTGTGGCGTCAAGGAAGCTGTCTTGCATCTCAAACTGAGATGGCTGATCAGACATTATTTCTGTGGAAAAAGAAGTCTTAGAGGTCATGCAGCATGTTTAGTTAATTTATTTATTATATTTTATATTTATGATTACATTTCTAGCTATATGACGTAGTATTTTTCATATGTTGTCACTGTCTCTCTCTCTCTTTCTCTTTTAGTGATTATTTAATGGAAAACATAAAGGCATGGCAGAGACAGACAGAATTGACAGTGTGGAGGTCAAAAGAGTAGAAGTTTAATTCCATCATCTTCTTGCTAGTGAAATGGAAAATATATGCTTTACTGTAAACCATTTACCATTGTTCGTTAGCTAAGGGGTGATGCAGGTCAGGTGACTATTGAAATAAAAATACTCAGGAAGGAATAAAAGTATGACAAGAAAATAAAGTAATTGGGAAGCCAAACACCTTATACGCACTTGTGTGCCTGCAACTCATTGATAAAACAGAACTGAAACTTACTCCTGTGAACGCAGTAAACAAGTATTCTGCATGGGGCAAATCTATTAGAACATTGAAAATGTCAAGTTACTGCACCAAATGAATGTTTTCTTTTATATCTTAAGTTCATATATGTTTAGTCTATTGATCTGTGAGGATCTCAAGAAGCCTAGCCTTACAATCCAGAGCTTATCCTACCTTGGCATATTATTTACTGTGGAGTTGACTGGTAAGAGAAGTTTTATTGAAATTTATATTTTATTTTTTACACTGGTTTTCACTGTTTTTAGGAAGGAAGGGGTAGCTTGTAGACAAGATTTACTTTGATTTATACTTTACTGTTTTACCTTTAATTTTCACTGTTGGTTGTTAGAAAGGGATAGGTTTTAGACAGGCAAGCTATAGCCATCCCAAGGGGCCTAGTCAGCTAGAAAGTCACACAAACTGCAGAGAGGACAGTCCAGAGCTTATCTAAATAATCCTATCTTGGTTTGTGATTTATTGGTCTTTACTGTTAAAAAGAAGTGTGACTGTGGGTGATAGTGAGCAAAAGCTACTGTTGTAAAGGCATTACACCTTTTGTCTCACTTTCAGAACTTGTACTGTCAGAACAACTACTTTACTGTACTTATTTTAGTATTTAGTTGTATATTGCTTGTGTGATTTTACTCATAGAATTTGATTTAAGTTCTCTTTGAATTCTGTGGTTATTAATTTTGATTATTCTTTTCTTTTATAATTTTTTTTATTTGATTGAGGCTGAATATGGATTTCTTAATAAACAGGTATGCCACTAATGATTTGCTAAAACACAAATATCTTGCACAGTGTAATAAATGCTATGCATATTTAAAGGTAACACCTGATAACACTGATGATCTGTGTTCCTCATGTTCAAAGTTGGATGATTTGCTTACCGTTATTAGAAGTAAATCTAGACTTACTGATGATGATTGCACTTGTGCAATTGGCATGACTTGGAGAACTGTTGTTACATATATTAATGACTGGATTGATGAGATAAATAATGTTAAGGAAAGAACAAATATTACACATTTAGGAAATGATGTGTCTATTGCCTGTAAAGATCATTCAACCCCTATGAAACAAGATAATGTCCGTGACAACTTTTGAATTCTGGATGCAAGTATTCAGCGATCTGAAGATTCAGTGTTTAGAAGGAAACAAAAAAGAAAGAAGGGAAGAAGTTCACAACAAATAAGGAAAAAAAAAATAAACTAAATGTCTGTAAAGTAAAGAGAATGCATACTAAAAAGGACTCTGCTTTGTTATGTAACACACGTTGCAGGGAATGATAACATTTTTCTATCTGAAAACCTTCAGTCTACAGAAAAAGGCATAATTTTTTCAAAAGGGAAGGTAGAAAAAAGTGGCAAGGGGCAGGTGAAATGGAAGAAATCAAAACTGAATGTGGAAGGATTGAAGAACATTACTGTAAGAAAAAAGAAGTGAAAGACTGATGTTGACTACATGGCTCAAGCTGTGGATTTACAAAGCCAGCTGGGTGAGAACTGTATGCTTGTAAATTGAATGCAGATTTGAAACCAATGGGATTAATAAGACTAATAATAAAGATTTCTTTTATTGTAAAATTTGCTAATGGTGATGAAGATCATTCCTTTGTAACAACTGATAGAGCAGCTTACTGTATTAGAAGTATGAAGATTTTTCAGATCTGCTCTTAAAAGATATTTTTGTAATTGGAGATTCAATTATTAGAGGAATACTTACATTTGCAGAGAAGATAATGAGCATTGAATAGTGTTGTGCTTGCCAGGAGCAAAAATAGAAGATATGAAACAAGCCTTGGAATTCCTTGATGTAAGAAAGTATGGATCTTTTTTATTCATGTTGGTATAAATTATTTCATCTGCAAGGACTCTCCGACTGTTAGTAGGGAATTTACAGCCCTCTTAGATAATATAGCTTGTACTGGTGTTAAGAAGTATTTTTCACAAATCTCATATAGAAAAGATAGTTTAGGTCACTGTGAATGAAAAGATTTTTGGGGTAAATACCTACATGGAAAAATGCCTCGTTTTAAAAATGGAAATGTGTAAAGCATCCAAGCCTAGTTTTGGCCACACGTGTTCAGAGAGGATGGTGTGCACTTGTCAAGATCAGGGAGGAGAATTTTTGGAGCAGATATTTTGCAATATTTGACAGACACTAGGCAGGATTTTTGCCATGTTGAAAATGTAACAGTTCACAGACAGCAACATTTGATGCATCTCTGATGGTTGTTACTGCTAGGAGCATTAATAATAAAAAATTTTAATTGGAAAATGTGCTATGTTTCTACAAGATTACTGCTGTTATTGTTTGTGAAACATGCTTAAAGAACAATGACTGGAAACCAATTATGTCAGGGTATATTCTTTTTTACTGTAACAGACATTCTAACAAAAAAATCAGGTGGAGGTGTTATAATAGGGATTAAAGATAGTTATGAGATCTGTGATTATTAAATGTTCAGTGATAACACCAATACTATAGACTATGTAACTGTGACAATAAAGACAACCCTAAAATATATAACAATTGTTGGAGTGTATAGATCACCAAAATCAAGCGCAGATGACCTAGAGGAATTCATACAATTCTTGCACGAAACACAGGAGGGAAGAATAATAGTGACTGGGGACTTACATTTACCAGAAACAGACTGGAATAATATTGATTCAACAACATTAGTAAGGAAATTATTCACAAAGTATGTTCAGGAACAACAATTGCTTCAGATTGTAAAAAAAAAACTACCAGGGAACAGAACATACTAGACATTGTTTGTGTTCCTAAAGAAATCAAGTCAGGTTTTACCATTGCTGATGTGCAGTGATCACGGGATTATAAAGGTTAATTTGTTGCTAGATAATTCTGCCAAAATGAAATTTAAGCCAATGCACAGAAGATTATTTACAGATTATATGTAAGAAAATCTAGCATTATGTAAAACTAACTGGAGTGGTGCACTCAGTGGAAAAACTACAGATGGAATGTGAAAAGTTTTGAAAGAGAAATGAGTGCAAAAAATCAAAAAAAATGTTTAACATCAGGATCCAGGCATACAATGTCAGGGCGATATATTTACATAAGAAAAAGATATCTGATTAAGGTGAGAGACAACAAATATAAGAACTGAAAGAGTGGTAAAACTACAACTTTGAAAAATTAAATAAATAAGCTGGATAAACGAATTAAGCATAGTGTGAGACAAGATCAAGAAAAAGTTTAAGAAAATTTATATAAAGGTATTGAGCATAATAGGAAACCTTTTTATAGATAGATAAGATGTGGAAGGAGTAAAGACATACAAATTGATAAACTGTGTTTAGATTCTAAAATGTATTCACACAGCAGATTATAGATGCAAAATCTTATTCAAAACAGTTTGGCTCTACAAAGGGGGTGATAAGTCATACTAGTAACATCCTGGCAACCTCAGATACTTGAATCAAATTGGACTATATTGAAAAAGAACTACGCAAACTGCATCCAAACAAAGCACAGGGAGGAGATGGAGTTAGCAATATGATCAGAGAACACTTCAGCAAGAACTTATGCTGCCATTGTATTTATTGTTTACTAGGCCATATAAATATGGGGAGATACCTCAAGACTGGAGACATGCACTTATTAAACCTGTCTTTAAGGGAAAGGGGAGTAGGACAAACCCAGAGTCATATAGACCCTAAAGTCTACTTTTGTGATGCGTAAAAATAATGAAGAAGGTAATACTGGATAAGTTATTGTCAGAAATGTATAGGTTGGGACTTGAAACCATATATCAGCATGCATATGTTGAAAATAGATCTATTACCACCTGTAACATGATGTTCTATAACAATATAACAACAGCTATGAATGAAAACTTGTGCTGTGATGTAATTTATATAGATTTAACTTCAGCATTTGACAGGGTCATACACAAAAAAATGATCAATAAATTAGAACAACTAGGTATGAATGTACTCTTGATAAGATGGATAGCTGCAGGGCTTGCAAACAGGACATAGCAAGTATCATACATCAATTGAACAGGTGCAATTCTTAGTTACAGTCAGGGTGTTCCACAGGGTACTGTCCTAGGCCCTTACTTGTTTAGATTGTATCTTTCAGACGTAAACTTTTCATTTGAGGTGTTCTACAGTCTATATGCAGATGACCTGAAATTGGGTAAACTGATTACATGTGTTACAGATAAGGCATGTCTGCTAAAGGACTTGACTAAATTGACCATTTTGGCACAGAAGAATAATATGCTGATAAATACATCAAAAACTAAGCATATGAGATTTGGGAGACATAAATTTAAAGGTGAATATTTAATACAGCGCACAGTAATTGAAGCTGTAAATTAATTTAAGGACCGGTGTATATGGGTAGATCCAGCTTTGAGTTTTTCTAATCATGTCAACCAATTGGTTAATGATAGTTATATAACTATAAGTTGTACAAAAATATTGATAAAGTCTAGGAAATCAGAAATGATGAAGTCATTGTTTGTCAGTTATATTAGACCCAAACTTGAGTACAGAATAACAATATGGAAACCTTATAAGAAAACAAGCATGAGTAAACTGGAACGAGTGCAATAGAAATGTGTCAAAGGCATCCATGGATGTGAAAATGTAAGTTATTATGAAAGACTGAAATATCTGAAAGTGTACAGTGTCTCTTATATATATATATATATATATATATATATATATATATGTATATATATATATATATATATATATATATATATATATATATATATATAAGAGGAGATCTTATTCACGTATATAGGGTATTTAGACACAATTACCTCTGGGAATGTTTGGGGCTATCAAAAAGTAGTACAGAATCATCAGACAACCTGTGTAGAAGATTCTATAGGAATGATAAGTGTACTGGTTGGTTTTCTGAGAGAACAGGTGATGCTTGAAACAGACTACCTAGTTACATTAAAGCAAGTACTAGTTTTCAGATTTTAAGAACAGCGTGGACACTTATTATGGGAAGAAGTGTTTTAGTATATTGGCAGGCTAGAAGGGCATTATTACCTGTGTTTGAAATATTTGTATGTATGTATGGTAGATTTTAGCTCATATATTTTGTGTACAAATTGCCCATAAATTGAGAGAAAAAGGATATGTTGGGACATTTACTTGTTGCCCCAGTCTACCAAGGACTTGGGTGCTAAACCAGAAATGAATTTTCAGTTTCCCATGCGTTTGAAAAAAATTACATTATATAGATTAAGAGAAGTGCTTCATTTTATGTACGGTTCCATAGAAGAGATGTCCTCTGTGATACAAACCTATCCCACCAACATGTTCTATTTATGCTGCAAATGAGATCAAGATCCCTTGAGTGGTTGTTCATGCTAACATTGATCTTGTGAACATGTAATAGGTCTGACAGGATAGTGTCTGTTGGGGATCAATACACTAGACAGGGGTTGCTTCTTAGCATCCTGCATAATATTGAGAAGAGGGACAAGACTTTGAGATGGTCTGCATAGTTTTTATGATCGAGGCTGTTGATTTTTAGTGAGAGAGCATTGTGGTCACTCCAGCTGTGACAAGTGTTTGGACAGGTACATACTGAATGAGGCATTTTATTCAGTGATTGGCCTGATGACAACCAGTTATGATGGAATGATTACATCCTTTGAACAGGATGCCATACCTTTGGATATAAGCTATGCAATATAAATTAATATATATATGGTGACTGAAGGAAGGTTTGATCTTCATGTAAGATCTCAGGGCTCTAAATACTGGATTGATTTTCAGGGATGAGTTGTTGTGATAGTTATAGGGGATGACATCATGTCCAAAAGAGACTATTATACATTTTTTGGCATTTAGTTTTAGTTCATAGTTATGGCACCAGCTATATGTTTGGGAAAGGCCCTTTTGGAGGATCTTGCTGTCCTCAGAAAAGTTTATGATAACACTAAGTTTACAGCCATCTGCAACCTTGGTCAGCCATAAACTCTTAACATTAGCTTTGACATTTTAGAAGTAAATCTTAAAAAGGAATGGTCTAAGCACTGAATCCTGGCATACTCCACTAGTGACAGGTCTTTTGGAAGGGGTAGACCCACCTACCTTATTTTCCTAGGTTCTATTTATGAGCCAATTTGGTATTCAATGAGTTGCATAAGAATTAACATTTAACTGGCAGTGTTTAACAACAATACCTGATTGTGGGATATCTTGAACCCCTCTATGAGGTCTAGATATGCGGCGTGTACAGATATACCCTCATCCATTGATTCAGTAACTTCTTTGAAGAAGTCAACCAGGTTAAGCAGACAGGATATGCCTGCCCTTGAAAAATCAAACTGGCTTTGGTCAATAATTTGTAGGTTATCTATGTCTTTATTTATTATTTCCATAATGATTCTCTCAATAGCCATAGTGCTGCGGTGGTGGTGCTGCGGTAGCGTTGTCGCCTCACAGTTAAACGTTGCCCGTTCGATTCTCAGTTAGAGCGTCTTCTGTGTGGTGACATGCGTGAATGGGCGTTCCTTCATTGAAGGTTGTGCATTAGGCCCGGCAAGCCAGCACATCAAAATCTACTGCCAATCACTAGCGGACCGGAGTTCCACTGTGGCGACCCCTAATCGGAAAAAGCCAAAAGAAACAAACAAACAATTCTCTCAATAGCCATACAAATGAGGCTGGTCATACTTATGGGTGGCTAACATACATCTCAGCTGTCCAAATTTTTACAAAATGTCCAGATTTTGCCTCAGATTTTTGGTCTGTTCCTAATAAAATTTGTGGTTTTCTGGATTTTTGTGGCAAATCAGTGAGGTTTGAATTTGCTAAATGACAGACATTTGAGTTTCAGACTTCATATCCCTCAGAAACACATGGTAACACAATACCTTTTATTCTAGCAACTTTCTAAGTTTATAAGAACAATATTTAAAATTTGTCCATATTTCGGGGCTTTGCCCCCTCATTATTTTTGGCTTTGACCAGATTTTTTGAGCAATGAGGTTGAGAGTTATGGTGTATAATTTCCTGAGTCCACTGATGTCCCAACTTTGTGCAGGGGATAACTTTTGCTGTCCTCTTTGTCTGTCATGAAACCTGTTTGGACTCTGTTATTGAATAGTCTCTGTAGGGGCTTGATAGTACCCTGAAGGATATCACTGGGGGCACATATGCCTAGATTTTGGACTCTGGATAACACCTGTAGGTGCATAAGCCACATAGTCCAACATACACGCTCCATGTAGTCTTTTCAGACTGCAGCAGTATGTGCATACTCCCAGTGTACACTACACAAGCCTGCAACAGTATCTGAATACATCTGTGGACTTGCATTCCTGCCAGTAACAACCGACATAGCTATGCATGACATCTAATGCCATGTCCCACTATGACACAGCCGAGTATCTTAAGCGTTACACAGGCAATGGTAAGCACATCCCCTAGAAAATAGTGTGTGCATGGTAGGCAGTATGGGAGTCATAAACTCAGACACACACACACACACACACACACACACACACACACACACACACACACACACACACACACACACACGCACTCACACCGAGTACTGGTGAGTGTAGGCTTCCAATCCCACCCACTTTTGAAATACATTAGATGCTTCAGCAACATCTGTGGCACATGTGGGTTGGAGGATAAGGAGTATATAGGGATACAACCTGTAAGCATGGATAGCCAAGATGGCTGCTGGATAAAGCTCCAAAGTGTATGTTCTACTGTGCACTGTGCTGTCTGGGACATCAATAACATATGCCTCTCTATCAGACTACAACAGCTACGTGAACTCACATTAGCAAATGCAGAGCATATTGAGTAAATATAGCTAGGTTCCTAACCCCAACAGGGACTTGGGGAAATATATTACACTTCTATAGCCCCAAGATAAAAACTGGTAGCATAGTTTAGCATCATAAAGCTTGTAAGCTTTTCCCATGCCAGTGTTCACACCCTAATACCATCATGCCATGCCATCTATTTCTTAGCTAAGCAATGGATGGCAACATGACTGGTTGTCCTAAGCAGATGTTGAATATTACATTTCACATGCTGACTTCATCAAAGTGCGTGACTTTGAGAAGGCTATTAAGAAATTTCATCATATTCAATGTTGCAGTACTGAGTCTTGCGGCTTTCTGCCATTCAGAGGCCCACAACCAGCTTGAATTCCAGAGTCTTCCATCACCCACCAACTGGCAGACAGCCTTTGCCATCTGATGTCAGGATGTCAGTGCAATGCCAGGTGGTGCCATCTTTACTTCTTTCGTGCTCTGTAATTCAGTGCACAAAACCGCATTTCAGAGTGTTGCCAATCCATTGGTTGATTTGAATCACCAGAGTTATCAAGATAAGTACCCTATTTGGGACTTTCCTTCCTCTTAATAATATTTTTGATGTCACTTGTTCATGTTTTAAAAAGTTAATAATTGCCTTTTGTGTGGGAAACAGATTCCCCACAAAGACTTCCAGTCCTTCTGTTTATTTTGTTTTGGGCTTCAGTACAACATGCTTAACTGCCGCTTTTGTGCTTGGTTCAACAATAAGACCATCAAGCAGAGGGCTGAATCTCTTCAATAGCATCTAGAATCAGATAGGGCTAAGCTTTCACATGAAATGGTGTCCGCTGGTTCCCAGGCCTTCGTCCCAAGAAGTGCAAAAACAAACTTCTGAAGGAGAAGGGTGTACAGTAAGGTGAAGGCATTTCTGTAGCCAACTCCTCACCTTGTTTAGAGATCTCTGATGCAGGTAAGGTGCTTTTGCAGCCCCCTGGTCTCATGTCTGCTAGGCCTGAGTCCTGTGGTACAACCTATATGGCAGCCACCATGACTTCAGCAAAATCTTCGTATTCTGACACCAGACCTATGTCAGTTGGAACTGAAGCTGTTAAGCAGGCAATGGCTTCCAATGCCAGGGTGCTGGTGACTGAGGGTGAGGGCAAAATCCCTTTGGCAATTGTCAGGGAGGAACTATCTGGGAACCAGACTGACATAATGGCTACCTACCCCCAACCTGAGATCTTGTAATCTGCCTCCAAACCCAGTACTCCAAAACCTAAGAGACAGGTAGGTTTTCCCCAGCCAACTATGCCTGTGTCTACTGCCTCAGCTACCCAGATCTCACCATAGGATCCAGTCAGGCTGACTTAAGACTTTATAGATTTTAGGAAGTCTAAACAACTCACCCTGGAAAAGGAGTTACTGATTTTTAAGAGGATAAAGAGGAACTTGTATATGTAGAGCATCTTCCCCCTCAATATTATGAGGACTCTGACTCTGAAGATACCTTGTCCTCAGCTTCTCACCTGAGGGCATATCCTTTGCAGGTCTCTTTGATAGGATGGAGGAATGCTTCAATTTGGAGTCTAGGGAATTCATCCAGGCCCAAGCTAACTATAGAAATATTTTGAGATTCCCTGTCCTCAAACCAATGACTATTTCTCCAAACCATGAAGTTTTGGATGATGTGTTTAATGACATATCATTGCAATCGTGATTCCTTACCCCCTGCCCCTTGGAAGCCTGATCACTTCTGTAGGGTACTTGAGTCTCACAAGCATCTCTATAAAAACCCAGGGCAGATCCTGCTGTGTTGTTTATAAAATCCTCCAAGTGAACATCTGGGCAAGCATCCAAGAACATCTTGCCAAATGATATGAAGAGTAGACACATTGACTAATTTGGCAAGAAAACATACATTTCAGCCTATCCGGTCAAGTGAACTCTTAACTGTCAGTTCCATATGCTCAAATACCTTGATCAGTGCAGGAACAAATAAAAAATCCGGTCAGAGGGGATAGAGGATAACTGTCTCCAGAGGTATATCTAGGAATTGTACATCATAGGCCTCCAGGTGTCCTGTCACTGTCTAAAATGTAGATATGGACTCTTGGATACATATTGCAGGTTGGCTGCCATGGGGGTCATTGATGAAGACACATAGCTGGCTGAGGATTCAGCCCCTGTCACACCATATTAAACCGGAAGTCTTAGATGCACAATTATATAAGGAATATCTCTTTGGATCACTACCAGAGAAGATGTTTGAGATAAAGTAGACAGAAAGGGGAAACAGATGAAGCCTGCTAAATAATTCTATCTTTCCCTACTCCTAGACATAACAGGAACTACTCCTGTAAATCCAGGCATGTTCCACTTAAACAACAACAAAAAAACCCTAAAGGTTCCAGGAGGAAAAGGTTCAGGTATCAAAGAAACTGGCAAACCAAGCAGTGTACCAAATGGGGTAGGGGTATCTAGGGATGCTTTCCCTTCCAGAAAACAACTGTGACTATGTACCTTAAGAACTAACCTGCCCTTCTTACCCCCAATGTGATGTCAGAGGTATCCTTAAGTCAAGCTATTCAACTGTCTCTGTTTTTTTTTTCCATAATTCACAGAACAAGCGTGAGAGAATACTTCATTCTCTAGATGTATACAGACAACTAGGATTCTACTTACAGAGTACAAAATATCCTAACAGATTTCACCTAGGGTTGCCACCTCTTGCGATGCTGAAAACCTGACCAAAGCCATTGCCCCTGCTCTACCTGTGACTCCGCCTGGGCCCAACTCATCTCCACCCACATCCACTCCCATTTTATGATGAAAATACATAAGTCATTAGGGAGGAACATCCCATAAACTCCTTTTTTACATACCTAATCTAGGTTGCATAACTCTTTTTGGGTTATTTTAGAGTATGTCAGACTCCACCGCATCATTATAGCGATGCTTTTTTGTGAAAAAGAAGACAGAGCTTGCTTTTTAACACACTCTGGCATTCTGTACATGCCTCTGAACAGAATACTCTAGTTTGTGCTACTCTTTCCGGACTACCGGAGACTCATTCGGATTTCCGGATAGTTCAGAAAAACACCGGATAGGTGGCAAGTCTAATTTGACCAGTTGTTGGTGGCCTTTGCAGAAGATAAACAGGGAAAGCCAGTAGGGAAACAAACCATTCCAGTGGATTGCTATCTGTATTTCCTTCTGTTAATCTCAGCATGGCAAGCAGATCACTGGCAGAGTTAAGAGTCCACTTAACAAGAGCAAGAACCACCAGTACAAGGTTTTTGAAAGGGATTCTTACTCTGGCCATCCTAGAAGCCGACACTTGGCCCTGTGTATGCACCTTCAGCAAACATGGCCATCTTGGTGTCATATCAAAAGCTAGAGCTGGGTTCACCTCTGCCATCCTGCAGGGCTTGCTGTCTCTGGACAAGACCTTTACCCAACATCCCATATAAAAAAAGCTTTGTAAATCTTCTCAAGACTCAGTACTGCAACATTAACTCTGATGAACTTAATGCAGTTGTGTAGAAAACTTACTATAATTGTAAAAGTTTGAGTAGATCAGTGTTGCAGTGCATTTGCACTCCCTCCTATTCCTTCTTCTCTTCTGCCCTGGTGTTGGGATGAGTATCCTACCTACTTATTATTCCTCCCTCACCCCCTGCTACTTTTGCGCAGGGCTGTCTGTTGTCTATTGGGCCAGTGGGGCAGTCATGCTATGTCTAAGGGACATTAGACTTTGGTTCCTCAGACAAAAAAGAACTTAAGATGGCATCAACCAATGTACCTTTATAGCAGTGGCATACTGACATTGGATGTCAAAGGATGTCCACTTGCTGGGAATAGTTAAAGACTCTTGTATTCAGGCTGGACTGCAACACTGATCTACCTGAACATCCACAATTATGGTAAGGGGGACACAAATGACTTTCTCTGGACTATGACCTGCTGAATGAGTTTCCAAGGAGCTGATGTAAACAGAGCTCTCAGATGGTGCAGCACAAAAAGCTGGATCTTTCTTTTTCTATTGCAGAGGGACTAATGGGAGAGCCTGAAATATCAGCTGGATGTCTAGCACAGTCTTGTCAGGGCAGTGTCTAATGCCACTGGCATACCTAACTCTGGTAAGCAACGCTGGCATCAACACCATAACGTGAAAAAGTGCCATTTTGACCTTCTTCACCAGTGGGAAGTATAGGTCAGAAGAATGGAATCTAAGATGTATTGTAAATAATTAAGGAGTACTGCATTTTCAGTGATGTTGAGTGTTTGAACCTTAATATTTTATAACATTACTAGTCACATGTTTAGTGATTCTGAGTGTTCTATCTTGAGAGAGTCATTACATTAACCAGATGCATTCAGTGATGCTGAATATTCTAACATCACATAATATTATGACATTACCAGACACATGTTCAATAAAACTGAGTGTTTTAAGCTGTTTGTGTTATGACATTACCTGGTACAAGTTCAGTAATGCTGAGTTTTCAAGCCTGATTTTACACATGCTCAGTTTTCTCTGAATGCTCTAACCTCATTGTGTTATGACATCATCAGGCACATGTTCAGTCATGATGAGTTTTCTATGTCATTGTATTAAGACATTACTAGACACATGTTCTGTGATAACGAGCTATCCTCATTATAATATGACATTACCAGACACATGTTCAGTGTTATTGAATATTTTAACCTCATAGTGTTATGACATTACCACACTCATATTCAGTGATGCTGGATTCTTTCACCACATTGTTTTTTGACATTATATAACACATAGTCAGGGATTATGAGTGCTCTGTTCTCATGATACTATTAGACAGATACTCATTTTTTGACATTATCAAACACACATTCACTGATGCTGACTGTTTTGACCTTATTGTGTTTTACTATTAGCTGATACATTCACATTTCTAATATTAATGTATTTTGACCTGGTTAGAAATGCTCATTAATGCTAAATTCTGTAACTTGATAGTGTGTGACATTGTGAAGTACATGTTCACTAATACTGAGTGCCCTAATTGCAGTGGCATTTGATATGATCAGACATATTCAGTCATGGTGAGTGTTCTAACATCATTATTTTATGGCATTACCCAATACATGTTCAGTGATGTTGGGTGTTCTAACTTCACCTTTTCCGATTAGTTTAATGGATTAAGGATATGTGCTGTTAAAAGCTATTTCCTGTAGTACAGGATTTGATTCCCCAGCCTCCATTTGCCTACTGTGTGACCTTGAGAAAATGACTTAACCAGTATGTGCTTTTTGGGCCGCTTGGAAATTTGGCGAGATTTTTCAATGGTCTCTTGGATTACATGCCTAGTAACTACCTATAATGCTATGTTCAGTAATACTCTGTATTCTGACCTCATTGTATTATGATGCTGTCAGCCATGGCTTCAATAATGCTAGGTGTTCTCACCTCACTGCATTATGGCCTTACCAGAAACATATTCAGTAATACTGTGCGATTTAACCTCACTGATTTAAAAAATTACAGTGATGCTGAAAGCTCAAGCTTCTTGTGTTACCACCATACCAGAAACATGTTCAGTATTGCTGGATGTTACACCACACTTGCTCATTTATGTAGTGTGTTCTAACCTCAGTACATTCTGACATTACCAGATACTTTAAGTGATGCTGTATGTTCTAACCTCACTGTTTTATGGCCATGCAATACATGTTCAGTGATGTTGACTGCTCTAATGACTTTTGTTTTATGATGTTACGAGACATGTTCAATGATGCTGAGTGTTTTACTGTCATTAAGTTATGACATTTCCATACACATGTTCAGTGATGCTATGTTTTACAAACTATTTTTCTTATCAGACACATTCTGTGATGTTGGTTGTTCTAACCTTTCATTATCAAATGATGTGATGCTGAGTGTTCTAACCTCATTATGGTATGACATTATCACTTATTTATTTATTTACTGACATTCGGGAAAAACAAGGTTACCCCTAGCTACCATATAGGTGGCAATCCACTGAGCACAGAAGAAGTTATCAGGGATCTGGGGACCCAGGTTGACAGCAACCTTTTGTTTGACACTCACGTTGCTAAAGTAGTTAGGAAGACCTTCTACATTGCCCACCTGATCATGAAGGGATTCACATCTAGATCAAGGGAGGTCATTGTCCCCCTTTACTCATCACTCATCAGACCAATGATTGAGTACAATGCCCCATTCGGAATGTATCTGACCCGACACCTGCAGCAGCTGGAAAGGCCCCAAAAGTTCCTCACCAAAAGGATAAAGGGTCTCAAAAATATGTCTTATGCTGCCCGACTGAAAGAACTCCAGCTCTATTCAGTCGCTTACCGCTTGCTCAGAGGTGACCTGTGCCTGACATACAAGGCCATGTCAAACCCAGATTTGATGAACATGCTTCACCTCAAAAAATCTAGATCCCTCAGAACTACAAGGGCGGGAGACTTAAACCTTGACAAGGTTATTAATAGGACGTGCTGGAGGGACAGTTTCATCACCTAGAGACTCCCTATGCTGTGGAACAAAATCCCGGTACATGTGAGGCAGAGCACCTCACTGGCCTTGTTCAAGCGAAATCTTGACCAATGGATGGGAGATCGCAGATATACCCCAGGGATTACCTCAGTGTCACTGCTTGACAGAGGCACAGCAAAATAATGGGCATATTTTTCTTCAAACTAAAGGGGTGGCAAAAGCCACAAAACTCTGGGCTAGGCTTATAAATGCCCTTGGGCAGATAGCCTAGTACAAACCTATGAACTTATGAACCTATTTGATTACCAAGAAAATCTGACTGCATAGTTATCCATTTTCAGAGGTGCCCCAGGGAGAAAGGCACAAAACTATTACAAAAACATTTTTAAGAACAATGATTTTACAATGTTGAAAAATAATACAAAATATCTACAGTTTAAATAATTATACCATATTAGACATAATGTGAAAACATAACATAGATACAACGTATGTGACAAATATTTAATATTTAGAGAAATGTTAGCCAGTTTAGAGAAATGAAAGGTAAGTTAGTATAATACAAACAGGAACTGCAATATAAAGTGGGAGAAAAAAGCATAGTTATGACATATGTAGCTAGAGAGTCAGGGGAGAGAAATTGATTGAAGTAAGGAAGTGAGTGAGGAAGGGAGAGTAAGGAGGTATAAGGTATGAATATGCTCTTGTTCATTTTAGGGATATAGCTTATTCTGGGGTTGAGCAAGAACACAGCTAGATTTTGGCTAGAAAGTCTTTTAGAGTGGTTTTAAAGGGCTGGAGGAAGGGTATTGACTTGATAGATACAGATAAGAAGTTGTAAGTCTTAGTAATATGGCATGAGTACTGACCATGCCCACCGGATTTGATATTTTTGTGGACAGAGGAGTTTTTGGTCATTGGATTGTAATGATCACGTGGGGACATAGTTATGTTGAGTGGTATTTAGTGCGAGACATGCAGATGGATGCTGGATAATTTTTATAGGTGGTAAGAAGCTGTGTATATGTTAGTTAATGAGGTCGTTCTAACCAGTTTTGGCTTTTTATTGCTATACAGTGGTGGATTTTGAAAGGGGTATTTGCTGCGAATTATGCACTTTATTATAGCATTGTGCACATTTTGTTTTTTGTAATGCTTGGAGGTTAGTAAGGATGGGAGTGTCATAAAATAATGAGGGAGGTAAGTTGTGACCAGTGTAATTTTAGTTGTGTATCAGACATGTTCTGTGATGTTGACTGTCCTGACCTCATTGTGTTGTGATGTTAACAGACATGTTCAGTGATGTTGAGTGTTTTAATCTCATTTAGTTATGACATTTTCGGACACATACTCAGTGATACTATGTTTTCTAAACTAATTTTCTTATCAGGCATGTGTTCTATAATGTCGGATGTTGTAACTTTTCATTATTAAATACTTTTAATGATGATGGGTGCTGTAAACTCATATGTTTTGATATTACCTGGCATATGTTCAGTGATGGTGTGTGTTTTAACCATAATATGTTATCATATTACCAAACACATTATGTAATGATGGGTGTTCTATCCTCATTGAGTTTGACCTTAACATATACTTATTCAATATTTATGGGTGTTCTAATTTCTTTATTTGTGTTATTACTAATTGATATAATGCATCCTAACCTCATTGTGTTATGAAATTACCAGACACATGTTCAGTGGTGATGATTGATATTCTTACTTTATTGAGTTATGATATTACCAGATACATCTTGTAATCATGTTTCCATCATAGTCATGAAATCCTTATATCTGACCCAGTTAATTTCCAGAGAAAATTTGTCGTCAAGGTCCAAATAAGTCATCCTGCCATTGTACCCTTCATTTATCAGACCTGTCATTGGATACAATGTCCTCTTTGGTCTGTATAAATCAAATAATATTGCTTATTGAGAAGGTCCCAAAGATACCTTACCAAGAAAATCAAAGGCCTTAAATTATTCAACTATCCTTCTAGATTAGCAGAACTATAATTATAATCAGTAACCCACAGGGTGCTTAAGAGCTGACTTGTGCTTTGTTTTTCAACCAGTGAATGACCTAATTATATTTGACCTTCTCTTTCTTTGCAAAAATAATGGCTCTATAAACACTCACTTTAGGGACCTAAATCTCCTCCAATAAATTAAGACGACTTGCTAGAGATATAGGTTATTAACGCAATGTATTCCAAGTCTACGGAATAAGTTAGCACTACTGGTCCAACAAAGTACTGCTTTGACTATCTTTAAGGCTAGCCTTAATGATTTGATGGGCAGACACACCAGGATTGTCATCTATAGCCCTGTTTGATTTGGCAAGTAAGCACTATTAATGCTTGAAAAGGAAAACATGAACTTTTAAGTGTGACTACTTAATCTTATAGTCCTCATGATTGCTTGCCCGGTATTTTTCCTTTGTCCCTATGTCCAGTGATGTTGGATTTTCCAAACTCATTGTGTTGTGATGTTAACAGACATGTTCAGTGATGTTGAGTGTTTTAATCTCATTTAGTTATGACATTTTCGGACACATACTCAGTGATACTATGTTTTCTAAACTAATTTTCTTATCAGGCATGTGTTCTATAATGTCGGATGTTGTAACTTTTCATTATTAAATACTTTTAATGATGATGGGTGCTGTAAACTCATATGTTTTGATATTACCTGGCATATGTTCAGTGATGGTGTGTGTTTTAACCTTAATATGTCATCATATTACCAAACACATTATGTAATGATGGGTGTTCTATCCTCATTGAGTTTGACCTTAACATATACTTATTCAATATTTATGGGTGTTCTAATTTCTTTATTTGTGTTATTACTAATTGATATAATGCATCCTAACCTCATTGTGTTATGAAATTACCAGACACATGTTCAGTGGTGATGATTGATATTCTTACTTTATTGAGTTATGATATTACCAGACACATCTTGTAATCATGTTTCCATCATAGTCATGAAATCCTTATATCTGACCCAGTTAATTTCCAGAGAAAATTTGTCGTCAAGGTCCAAATAAGTCATCCTGCCATTGTACCCTTCATTTATCAGACCTGTCATTGGATACAATGTCCTCTTTAGTGTGTATAAATCAAATAATATTGCTTATTTAGAAGGTCCCAAAGATACCTTACCAAGAAAATCAAAGGCCTTAAATTATTCAACTATCCTTCTAGATTAGCAGAACTATAATTATAATCAGTAACCCACAGGGTGCTTAAGAGCTGACTTGTGCTTTGTTTTTCAACCAGTGAATGACCTAATTATATTTGACCTTCTCTTTCTTTGCAAAAATAATGGCTCTATAAACACTCACTTTAGGGACCTAAATCTCCTCCAATAAATTAAGATGACTTGCTAGAGATATAGGTTATTAACGCAATGTATTCCAAGTCTACGGAATAAGTTAGCACTACTGGTCCAACAAAGTACTGCTTTGACTACCTTTAAGGCTAGCCTTAATGATTTGATGGGCAGACACACCAGGATTGTCATCTATAGCCCTGTTTGATTTGGCAAGTAAGCACTATTAATGCTTGAAAAGGAAAACATGAACTTTTAAGTGTGACTACTTAATCTTATAGTCCTCATGATTGCTTGCCCGGTATTTTTCCTTTGTCCCTATGTCCAGTGATGTTGGATTTTCCAAACTCATTGTGTTATGACATTATCAGAAACATTCTGAGATAATGAGTGTTCAAACCTCATTGTGTTATGGCATCACCAAATGCATGTTCAGTGATGCTTGTTGTAATCTTAATATTCTATGGAATTAACAGACATATGTTCGCTGATACTGAGTGTTCTAACCTTATTGTTTTATGGCAGTACCCAATACATGTTCAGTGATGCTGGGTGCTCTAATCTCAGTGTGGCTTAAAATTACCAGCTGCATGTTCAATGATGCTGACTGTTTGCATCCTCATTGTCTTATGACTTTATCAGCCACATGTTCAGTGGTGTTGGATAATCTAAGACAAATGGGTACTTTTCCGTTATTGGGGCAACAGCTGTAATCAGCATTTGGAGTGTTAGCCCATGGTCACAAAGATCACACTGCTGCCACTGAGGTTTATTCAAAAAGTTATACATCCCTTGCAGACCGTCGCCAAATATATTTATTTAAATAGCAATGTACTGAAACTGCAAAAAGGCAGTGCATGGTTTTATCAAGTTGGTCCAGTAGATGGCTTGTTATACAAATACAGAATATGGTAAGCTGACAATATTTCAGTTCAATAATGAATGTACATTCAACATATATAGCATGTGTTCAATCCTCACTGAAGCTGTCATTCAGCATCACAACAGGCTGCAAGTGGAAGCATATCAAAACACACCTGATCTGACATAAAACGCATTAAGCTCCCCATGATAAAATGAAACATGTGCACAAACAGATACTACTACACAACTCCGCCAATGAAACCAAAGTAATGTAAATGTGCAACAGTAAATGTTAAAAGAAACTGCTGTGGGATATGCTCATATAACCTAGACTACTGTTGCAGTGATCTAATTAATGTTGTATGCCAGAACTTCTCTTTACATTTCCCAAAGCAGTTTCTACCCACTGCATAACTATGAGAAGGATGTGCACCTCTCTCTAAGCAATCAGTAAAACAATCTCTGCCTGCTCCCTAGCTAAACTATAAGGAAGTGTAGTAAATCACATTTACAAAAAGATCTTTCCAGTTACAGGTGTAAACATCCTGACAATAAGTCACCATAAGTTCCCACTCTCCTCAAGATCTTGAATAAGCACATTGTGATCCTTCCCCCTTAAAAAACACATGGTTACCATTTTCCAAATTTAAAACCAGAAGATCTGTCTTCATCTCCCTTAATTTTACAGTATCTAAACAACATATTTTCCTTCAACAAATAAACACTTATAAGGACTTAAAGCCCCTACACCAATATCTTAATAATCACCATTACTTACCATGCTCGGTTCGCACACAACCTTTCTGACACCCTGAATCACCAGAGTCAGATACTTGTGACATTAGTGGAAGAGCAACCTTTGAGAGAAGAGGCTGTATCATCGCGTGTTTGTACGACAGTTTCACTTTGGGAAGCCCTTCTGTGCTCCATGCATCTCAACCACTAAGATACAGAAATCTGAACAAAGACATATATAACTGTGGGGACAAAGGCCAACAAAAAAAGATAAATTTTAAACATTGCTCTTACTAACATAGAAAATTTATATGATAACAGATTTTGGATTAACGTGAATTTCAAATGCTGATTACAGCTGTTGCCCTATAAAAGAAAAGTACCGACAAATGTTTTAGGACATTACTAGACACATGTTTAGTTATGCTGTGTTTTCTATTCTCAGGCTGTATTGACATTGCCCGACAAGTTTCGTCAGGGTGAGCATTCTAACCTATTGACATTATGCAACACTTGTTCGTAGATGGAGACAGTCATAATCTCATTGTATCATAAGATTGTCTGACACATTCAGTGATGTTGGAATTTCTTACTTTGCTGATCTTAAATGTTCTAACCTCATTGTGTTATGATATTAGGTAGCACATGTGCATTGATGCTGACTGTTCTAACTTCACTGTGTTATACCATTTTAAGCACAAGTTCAGTGATGATGGATGATCTAACCTCAATATTTTATGGCATTATCAGATGTGTTCAGTGAAACAGGTATTTCTCATACCATTAGACTTCTGAATGTGTAGCAAGTTTGCTAAAATAAAGTTTGTTGAAGCTGTATATGGGAGGTAGAGGTTGTCTGTCCTAACTAAATTTCCTGAATCACTGGACAAAAATGGAAGGTGATTCTGCTTGTTTCTGTTCTTTTGCCAGCCTCTTTACACTCTTACCAGTTGGTATGCTCTGACAGTGTAGTAACTGCCTTATGCCCACAGATAATGAAGTCTTACTCAACAGAAGTAGTTCTGTCTGTGAGAGATGCAAATATTTATCTAATCTGCAGGTTCTCCACTCATAACAAATGTGGAGAATGAGAAGCGCGCACTTACACCACAATCTGAAAACAATCTGAAAACAATCACATTAAAATATCATACGCTGGGACTGTAAAAAAATCTTTACCAACGCCTTTATGATGTAGGAAGACTTGGCCTCACTGTAAATCCAACACATAAAGAGTCACCAAGAATTAAATTGCTTCTATTAGTGCAAACCACTGTGCTTATAAAATATTTTAGTGATAAGTGACTCTATAGTTAGCTACATCGGTTCTCTGTTCACTAGGTTGGACAAAGACAGTGAGTTGTCTTTCAGGTATCTCACATTAGAAGGGTTCTAAAGACCCTTTCACCTGACAAATATGACCATGATGTGGTGGTTCTTGTAGGAATGAATGACTTGGGGACATGCAGAAAGACATATTGCAACTCTCCATGCATGTAACAAATCCAAGCAAGATACTGGCCCTCAGTGGAGTGCTTCATTTACTAAGAATGATGTCTAAGGACAAAATGCTTGGTAGTCCAACTTGTTTTGTAAAAGGAAGGCCTACATCTCTTGTTCTAAGGCTTCTGAATATAGGTTAAAGCCTTTGCTGCCCCCATAGTGCATCTTTAGGCAGAGTCCAGCTAGTGGACATTCCAGTGTAACAAACATATCAAATCTCAGTCTTAGTGTATTATGACACATGATTAGTGATTCTGGGTGCTCTACCCTCATTGGATTATGTCATTGTGTGTTCATTGATGCAGAGTGTCTAACATCATTGTGTTATGATATTACCAGGCAAATGTCAGTAATGTTGAGTGTTCAAACTTCAATTTTTTATGACATCATTATACATGTCCTTTGTGCTGCTGAGAGTTCTTACCTCATTATTTTATGACATTACCCAGTGCATGATCAGGGGGATCTGTATGTGTGTGTTAACCTCATTGTACTATGATGTCAACAATCATATTTCCAGTGATCTTAAGTGTTCTATCTTTAATGTTTATGACATTACCAGAGACATGCTCAGTGATGCAGGTGTGTGAGGGTGGCCTAATGGTTAAGGTGTCTGACTTACAAACACAAGGTGCAGGGTTTGATTCTCACAAGGGATAATTGGCTAGGCTTAAATGGCTCGCAAGGGCCGTTAGCTTAGTACTAACTTATGAACCTATGAGTGTTCTATCCTTAATAATTTATGAGATAACTACAAGCATGTTCAGTGGTTTAATCTAAATATTTTATGACATTGCCAGGCCCATGTTCTGTGATGTTGAGTTCTCTAACCTTATTGCTTTTTGACATTACCAGCTGTGTTCAGTGATATTATGTGTTCTAAAGTCATTGCGTTATGACATCATCAGATACATTGTCAGTGATGCTGAGTGTTCTAACCTAAATTGTTTTATCACATTTCCAGATACATATTCGGTGATGCTGAATGCGCAAACCTTTATGACAACACCAGACACATTTCAGTGATTCTGATTGTCCTACCCTTAGTTTGTAATGAGATCAATAGGCACATGTTTAGTGACACTGAGTAGTCTAAACTTATTGTTATGACATTACCAGACACAAATTCAGTACTGCTGAGTGTTCTAAGCTCATTGAATTAGGATCTTATTGAAATATATTGAGTGACCTTGAGTGTTCTAACCTCAATGTAGTATAACTTTACTAGGCATGTTCAATGATGCTGACCATTGTAACCTTATTGTTTTATGACATTACATGATCAAGATAAAATAAACCACAAAACAGGGTACTATGTAAACTTGAAAATAAAAAAAAATGCCGCACCAAAAGTCCCATCCAAATGTTTATTCATCACAGTTTTAGTGGTTTCATTCCAAAACACAGGAACTTCATCAGAAACTTGTCCAGAGTAACTTCCTTCCTTTTAAAGACTCAGAAAGAGGCTCCATGCCTGGGCCAGCAATATTTAAAGAAATACACACTCTTAAATACACACTTAAAAGTAGCTCTAGAAGTACACACTTGAAAAATACTAACATAAAATATACTTACATAAAATGTGTTGCATAAAATAAATATATATCAATAAATGTTCCTTCAAATAATTCATCTATAAATATATATATATTTAAAAGCTTTCATAAGAATAAAATGAAAAAAAAGTTAGTGAATGTCATAAAAAATTCTGTCATAAAATATACATATAAAAGTATTGAAAATTACACATGTCCTTGACCTTGTCACATTAGGACAGGGAGTTAGATTTGATTTTCAAAATAGGCTTAATAGATATTAAATAATTAATGCCTGGAACACACATTCAAGTAGAGGTCAACATATTGTGTGATATGTTCAGAAACAGGGGTGACCCCCCTCCCCCAGAATATGTTAGTTGATTTGCTATGGAACATTGGAATTCCCACTAAGGTCCAATTATCAGACAGTCTAAACACATGATGGGCACAAAGAATATCTATAAGCAAAATGTCAGTTTGATCCCTGGTGACCACTCACAGGCACTGGTTTTACCATACTGTAGAGACATTTACTCTTTAAAGAATGCTACTAGTGGTCATTGGTGTAATGTCTTTGGAAGTCTTGGGTTAACCATTAGGATGGGAGGGCAGCCCAGATTTGTTTTTAAGAATAACAAAAACTTCAAAACATTATTTAAATTTAGTGAAGCTGCAAAGGTAAATTTACTAAAAACTGGGGGGTGAAATGGTGTGGAGCATGCAAGCAGTGTAGATTCATTCTAGAAGGTAGGAGTTTCCCAGTACATGGTTTTCCAAGACTGATTACAGTCAAAGGCAGATTTGATTGTAGCACAAAAGGGGTAGTGTATTTTGCCCTCTGTTCATCTTGCCCAGCATTTTATGTTGGGAAGGCTGTTGGACCTTTAAAGACAAGAATTTACCAGCATGTATATCCAATCAGTAAGGCACATCAATCTAATGCCCTTTATAAACATTTGTTGCAATGTGATGGCTTTAAAAAGTTTTCTTTCACTATTTTGGAGAAAGTAGAGTTCTTCAAAATAGGTGGTGACTGGAAACATTTGTTGAAAAGAGAGAGAGCTCCACTGGCAAATTTTACTGACTGCCCCCCCAGGCAGTAACGTTTTAATATCTATTAAGCCTGTTTTGAAAATCAAATCTAACTCCCCTGTCCTAATGTGACAAGGTCAAGGACATTTAAAATTTTCAATACTTTTATATGTATATTTTATGACAGAATTTTTTATGGTATCCACCAACATTTTTTTTTTTCATTTTATTCTTATGAAAGCTTTTAAATTTATATATTTTATAGATGAATTATTTAAAGGAACATTTATTAACATATATTTATTTTATGCAAAGCATTTTATGTCAATATATTTTATGTTAGTATTTTTCAAGTGTGTACTTCTAGAGCTACATTTAAGTGTGTATTTAAGAGTGTGTGTTTGTCCAGGCAGGGAGCCTCTTTCTGAGGCTTTAAAAGGAAGGAAGTTACTCTGGTGCAGTTTCCGACGAAGTTCCTGTGTTTTGGAACAAAAGCACTAAAACTGTGGTGAATATTGAATAAACATTTGGCTGGGACTTTTGGTGCAGCGTTTTTTTATTTTCAGCATTACTTGATCTATAATGCTGAATGTTCTATCTTCATTATGATGACATTGCTTGACATGTTTGGTGATGCAGAGTGTTCTAACCTTATTGTGTTACATCATTACCAGACTTATGTTCAGTATTACTGTATGTTCAAATCTGAGTGTTGTATGACATTACCAGACAGAGTTTCAGTGATGCTAAGAGTTCAAACCTCAGTGTTTTATGACATTACTCAGTACATGTTTAGTGATGCTTTGTGTGTTATTATCGAGTTATGACTTTATGAGACACATGTTCAGCGATGCAAAATGCTTTAAACTCTGTGTTATAACACTACCATGCACATGTTCATTGATGCTGGGTGTTCTAACCTCATTCTTCAATAATCAAATGGTCATAG
Organism: Protopterus annectens; assembly: GCF_019279795.1. Taxonomy (NCBI): domain Eukaryota; kingdom Metazoa; phylum Chordata; order Ceratodontiformes; family Protopteridae; genus Protopterus; species Protopterus annectens. The sequence goes on along the minus strand of NC_056731.1, from coordinate 1,634,654,694 downwards.
AATCATAAGAAATAAAAAATTCTAGGTAACTGAGTCGTTCTTCTAGTTATGCCTTCCCCAGACTATATCCACCCTTTCTTGAAAAGGGTTAGGCTGGTAAAACTTAGGGTGAGTTTATCAATACCAATCCAATCAAGTCCAATCCAATCATGCAGATTCCATTTGAAGGAGCATAGCATATTAGACCGCTTAATTTACAGGGGCAGTCTGCCTCAAAGGATGCATTTTGATGAACCTATCTTTCAACCATATTTTTTTTTCTGTGGGTGGATTTAGATTCCTGGATTGGGCATTAGAGTGAATATTTGATTTATGGACATACAGGGGGATACTGGAACACTGGGTCTTAATGGTATGGAAGGCAAGCAATCGCTCTACTTTCAGTAGTATATAAGACACTGAATATAGGGAGAGTGCTTCTAGTCTTTTCTGGTAACTTACAGTGTTTAGGCCAGTGATCTCCTTAGGAACCTCTGGGGTCTTTCAAGTTGTTTAATATGTTTATTGAGGTATACCCCAAAAGGGCTAATGGACTCTCTAGCTAGCCTAATTAATGCTGAATATAAGGGTGTCAACGACCTTATTAGATCTGGATGATGTTCCCTTGGCAATTAGGTACACTAAGTAGAAGGACTTCACTCCTGCGTTGGCACCCATGTCCCATTTGGATAGAGGCAATCTGCAAAAATTGCCAAAACCCACGTACTGACCCTTGTTGTCTTTCCCCTGGGGATAGAAAATTGGGTGAAATGTTGGTAAAATTGGCTAGGCTTTAAGGGCTCTTGAGCCATTAACCTGGTAACCTCCTATGAACCAATGAACCTACAAACCTATGATGCTGACATTTCTTACTTCATTGTATTATGACATTGTGGAGCACATGTTCCATAATGCTGGGTTTTCTAACCTCATTGACTTATGGTATCAAGTGTTTACTGATCCAGAGTCTTCTAAGTTCATTATTTTATGAAATTACCTGACACATTCACTCATGCTAGGTGTTTTAACCTTGTTGAATTATGTCATCACATGTTCATTGACTGAATGTTCCAGTGTCTGTGATGGCCACCACTGCTACCAATATATGATGGGTGCCAATATGTGTCATCCCCACACTGGGCCAGTAATCAAGGAACCTGAATCCTCACCACTGACACTGGAGAGGGACATGCACTTGGAATACAAATGGATACACTTAGTATTTCCAGATATAGCCCTCGCTGTATCAAATACAATTTCCCTTAAGAGCACACAGGGAATACACTTAGCCCAGGGTCTGGATGTCACTAACTCTGTCTCCCACCAGGTCTCCAATAAGACTCCCCACTGGTACAGCTGTAGGGTTAGGTCCTCAATCGAGTGTCCAAGTCAAGTCTTCCAGCACCCTCTCTATAAATCCAGTGCTTCATGCCCCTGCCTAAAGTAGCTGACACACACACACACACACACACACACACACACACACACACACACACTGAGAGATTTCATTTTCACACACACACACAAACACACACACACACACATACACACACACACACACACACACACACACACACACACACACACACACACACACACACACACACACACACACACACACCAGGGAAAGGCTGGTACAGATGTACTTGCTGCTCCCCTTCTGCCCAGAGTATAAGGCAGTTATCACTGCCACCAGACACTTCACAATCAGCTACTCTAAGCTCCAAGGCCCTCAACAAAGTGTGTCCAATTCTACTGTGTACTGTTAATACTAATACAAATGGTAGTAGTTCACCAAGATAGCTAGGCCTTATGGAGTGGCCCACACAGTGTCACCAAATAAATATAAGTACTCTTAAGGGTTAGATACTAAGGACCAGCCACAATAAAAGTTTTAAATATATTTAATAATAAATAATAAAAGAGCATGAAAGTACTAAACGTATATTCACAGTAAACAACAGAGTTCAAATCACAGAAAATATTGAAAACAACACTGAGGGACAGACTCATATAAATAAAGAAAACCAATCTGTAAACTAAGCTTCACTATATTCTTGACTGAATCTAAGAGAATTTATTGTTCCCTAATAACATACTTGGGCAAAGTAAGATGAAATATGTGAGCAGTCTTTCTGTTCAGGCTCCAAAACAGAATGCTCTGTATTCTGAGATTTCTCTTTGTAATATCTAAAATATAATTTCCAAGAGGGCTGGCAGAATGACTTCTTCTGGTCACCCGACTCTAGGTTCTCACATTATTCCCCTTTGAAGCTGAGACAGGAATTGAACATAGACAGCTGCAATACACATCCAAATGTTTATGGCAGTGCCTGGAGGGCTCCCTTCTTTTCACTGAGTAATGAACAAAGGATCTGTCCCAGACCCATCATCTCTGGTCCTACACAGGACTGTGGGGTGCCATTCAATGACAGCTTATTTACATTTCCCTTATTTTTCTTAAAATAAGCTAGCTGGTTAACCATTGCTGTGCCAGTATTCTCTGTTAAAACACATACTTTTAATTCAGATACCATAATACATTTACATTTCTCTCCATTTCAGCATGGTGCACTATTGGTACATTTTAACATAATTAACACAAGCAAAACTCAAACATACATTTTCAGCACACGCATCTGTACAGATCAGCTTGACATACAAATGACATGTAATTATTTATAAAATTCCAGCTAGCTGTGCTGGCATATGTTACACATCCACTGGCCTGCGTCTCTCTGGCATAGCTGGCAGTACCTCCTATCATCACAATGTCATTGTTTTATGACAGTATCAGACAAGGTCAGTGTTTCAATCTCATTCTTTTAAGATTTTATATGGACACATTTTCAGTAATAGTGGTTAGAACACTCACCATTACTGAACATGCATTATATAAACACACATTTTCAGAAATGGTGAGTGTTCTAATCTCATTACATTCAGATTTTACTAGAATGATGTCCAGTGATGCTGGGTTTTCTATACTCACTGTGTTATGACATTATCAGACACTTATACAGTCATGCTTATTGTTTTAACCACATTGAGTTTAGGCATCATTATACACAGGTTCAGTAATGCTGAGTATTCTAACCTCAGTCTTTTATGACATTACTAGAAATATGTTCAGTGATAACATGCTGAGGTCATCATACTTACAATTGGCTATTTTAAGATGGGTAGATGGTTCATAGGTTCATAGGTATGTACTAGGCTAATGGCCCTGGAGCTTTTACAAGCCTAGACCATAGGATTACCCTGGCATCGTACCACCGGAACTTAGTTCCCAGTGTCTCTGTTAAGCAGAGCCACTTGAGTGATCCCTGGGGTGAATTTTCTGTTTCCCATCCACTCATCAAGATTTCTCTTGAAGAGGGCCCATGTTCCCAGATCTCTTATAATGCCTTATGTGTTCAGTGGACTACCATTGATGTGGGAATTCATGGGGACCAGGTTTTTCTCAAATGGTATGATGACACATTTTTTGCATTGAGCTTAAGGCCATGGTTCTGACACCATTTGTCGGTCTCAGTGAGGCCTTTCTGTAGGATGTCAACATCACTTGGGGAGTTAATAATAGCTCCCAACTTGCAATTGTCTGTGAACTTTGTCAGCCAGAGTCCCTTCATGTTGGCCTGGACTTCAGTGAAGTAGATACCAAAAAGAAGAGGACCCAGGACCGAACCCTGTGAAACTCCACTTGTCACTAGTCAGCAGTCTGACTTGGAGTCAGCTACTTTCACACTGTGGATTCTATCTGTGAGCTACTTTGCAACCCACCTAGTGATATAGGGGTTGATGTCTAGCTTAGTGAGTTTTTCTTTGATTCCTGAGTGGGGAATGGTATCAAAGACCTTGACCAGATCAAGGTAGGCTGTATGAACCACCTTGCCTTCATCCACAGCTCCGGTGACTGACTCAAAGAAGTCGACCAAGTTGGGCAGGCATGATCTACTATTAACAATACCAAACTGTGTGGGATCCAGAGTTTGGAGATTCCCCATATCCTTGTTTATTAGGGTCTATATTACCTTATCAAACAATGAAAAGAGCGAATGCTCTTTCATCGATCTGAAAAGGTCGAAACCTCTAAAGGGATAATACATGTAACAGATATTTTTTCCCCAGGGAAAAAATATCACTGCTCCGCAAAAAAACAAAAAACAAACAAAAATTCAAACACAAAATGAAAAAATGGGAATGGAAAAAAAATAGATGGTCTGTGTCTTTGCTCTTTAGGGGTGTGACACCCGCGCCCTGGCCCAGCAATCAAAAAGCCTCAATCCTCACCACAAACACCGGTGAGGGGTGTCTCATATAGGAGGAAAGGATAACAAATACACAGAGTAAAGTGCAATTTCCCTTAAGAGCACACAGAGATCACAGTCAGTCTGGGGCTGGTCGCTCCCTTGCTCTCCAGGTCCCCAATAAGACTCCCCACTGGCAGAGCTATAGGTTCCAGATCTCAGCCTGGTGGGCAAGCTAAAACCCCCAGCCCCCTCTCCGTCCAACCAGTGCTTCGTGTCCCTGCCCAAATAGCTCACACACACACACACACACACACACACACACACACACACACACACACACACACACACACACACACACACACACACACACACTTTGAGAAGAGTTTATAGAACCACACAGACATTCCCAGGAAAGGCTGGCACAGGTTCTCTAGCTGTGCCCTTTTTCCCAGTCTATATGGTAGTACCAGCTGCCACCACCCACTAATATTTATCAGCTACTCAAAGGTCCTTAAAAGGGTGTCCAATTATTACTGTGTAATATTATTATCCAATTGGTAGTACAGCCCAGGGCTAAAGGTATTGAAGTGGCTTTGTACAATTTTACCAGAGGCATGCAAGTAGTCTAAAGAGCATAAATTATCTCTACAAAACAGCCACAGTTGAAAGGGTTTAAAAATATTTAATAACAAATAGTCAAAACACAAAATAATACTTTTTACTGCACAGTGCTAGTCAAGAGTTGAGCGATCACGGAGAAATGCTTAAAATAATTCAGTGGTGCAGTTCTAACATCACAGAAAAACACATAGTCTAATCTTTCTAGTTTCTAGCTATTTCTAAGAGAAAACACATGCATATAGAGCAAGACAGTACTGGTGAGTTGGATGGTCAAGACAAAAAATGCTTAATGCTCTCTGATTCTGTCTGTTTTTAAAATGACATTCCTGGTTCACATTACATCATTCTTCACACTTCTCTGGGTTCCCAGGCTAACAGAAACTACATTTACATTCTTCACCTCTGGGCAGAAACAAGAGCAATAAAGGACATTTATGCATGCAAATTCTGGCCATTAACTCTGACCTTAAAACAATAGGCAGGATGCCTCACTCTAGACGTACTGACTCCGTATTTTAACATCAAAGGGTCACAGCATGCTTTACTTGGTCAGTAGAGTACACTGTTGTTACATTTTTTTTCAATTCCACATGTAACACTATTTTTACCATTTAAGACAACAAGCCTGTGGTTTACATTAATATTTACAGATGACAGGACTATCTCCAAAATTCTATCTGGCTAAGCTGGCAGCCTTCATCTATCTTCACCCACTCTTCACAAGGGATTTTGACCTTTTCGGATCGATGAAAGAGCATTTGCTCTTTTCATCATTCGATAAGGTAATATAGATGCGTTTATTAGGTCATGATAATGCGCTCCATAGCTTTGCATATCAGACTCATCAGGCTAATAGGGCGATAGTTCCCAGAGTCTGTAGTTGCTCCTCCTTTGTGGAGATGGATGACTGTAGCAGTGAGCCATTTGGTATGGACAAAGCCTGAGGTGAGGCTGTGATTGAACAGGGGACACAGGTAAGGTGCCAGTTCACTCTGTAGTTCATGTATAACACAGCCAGAGATATTGTCAGGTCCCATAGAAGCTGTATTCTTGGCCTTGGACAGTGCTGTTTTAACCTGTGCAGCAGTAATACTGGGTGTCTAGCAATCTACTGGTATTGTGATTGGTCCTTTAGGGGGTAGAGAGGGGTACAGATGGCACTGAATCTGTCGGACAGTATATTGGCAATATGTGCTGGCTCCATATAGGAGGCACCACTGTGCAGTAGCTCAGAGCAAATCTGGGTATTGCCATGGAGATTCTTTACATAACTATAGAAGGCCTTGTGGTTGCCTTTACTATCTGCTGCAGTTCTGTTTTCATAGCTAGCTTTAGAGAATTTGATGAGGGATCTCAACTTTTTGTTGATGCTGATAAGGGAGTTTTTCCAGTCTTGGGACTTCATCTTATTCTGCATCAGTTTCCCCCTTCTGTTGTAGAGTTTCTTTATGGCTGGGGACCACCAGATTGGCTTCCTTCTTTTGGAGGAGATCATCTTGGTTCTATTGGGTATGGTCAGATCCATTAATTTGTGTACGTGTTTGTACAGTGCATTGGTTTATGATTCGGCGGTCATACAACTATTCTCCATTTGCATGGGTGCCGTGAAGTTAGCCACCTCTGTTTTTAGGAACCCAAAGTTAGCTTTGGAGAAGTTTTTCATGGTAGTTACCTTTGTGGGGGTGGGGGTGAGGGAGGGAGGGATGTGGATCTCCAAGGTGATTAGTTTGTGGTCGGATCTACCCAGGGAGGAGTTGATTATTGGTGTAGAGCAATGGTTCCCCATGTTAGTAATGACCAGGTCAAGGATGTTGCTACCTCTAGTGGAGGTAAGAACAAGCTGGTCCAGAGCATTGGAGTTAATGAAGTCTAGGAAACATTGGGCAAGTGTATTTGTAGATGAGTAGTTTTCCCAGTTAATGGAGGGGTAGTTGAAGTCACCCAGTATGATCGTGCCAGGTTGGAACCTAATATTATCCAGGGTGCTTAGGAATGTTGAATGTGAGTCTTGGGACATGATTGGGGACCTATAGCAGGCTATGACCTGAATTGATGTCTTACCCAATGTTAGCTGCACCTGAAGTATCTCTGATGTATCATGTTGGGCTACCAGTCTGGAGGTGTGTGCATCCTTTATGAATATGGAAACACCACTGCCTTTGGAGCTTTGGTCCAAGTTCTTGGACTGAAAGATGTGGAAAGAGTTATAGCCTGGTAGTGCAGGGGTGCTTTCTGCTGCCTTGAACCAGGTCTCTGTTACAGCACAAATGTCAATGTTCTCCATTTTAAGGAGTGCTTCGAGTGAGTGCATTTTGAGATTTAGACTTCTAGCATTGAGCAGCATGACCCTCAGATTATATTTGTTTGTTGCTATTACAGCAGTAATTTCTTGTTTGGAATACCACCTAAAACGGCACTGTAGTGGTGGCAATAGCCTTGGCCAGTATTCAGAAGCCCAGGGATGACAGATGCAGGCCATCTCTGTCAAAGCATCGAGGTATGTCAATTATGTCATCCCAGGCAGACAGATACTGGATCCCTTATAATGAAACCAGAAACTTAGTCAATTGTTGAAATGAATAATTTTCTGCTTGTACTGTGATATCATTCTGGGTGATGGTAGGATGCTGCTCTGGGCTAGGGTCATACCTGCCTGGCTTGCATAATCCAAGAGCTCCTCCATATCTCTTTTCATGTAGTCCAGGGAAGTACGTCTCAGGTCATTCACACCCACATGTACAATGACAGAGTCATATTTGCACCCATTGTTGAGGAACCTGAGTGCGTGCATTATGTGGAGGATCCTGGCACCTGACAGGCAGCTGGCTGTTACTTTCTCCTTATTCAGCCTAGTGAGTGAGACATCAGTGTGCCTCACTATCAAGTCACCTATGACTAGTGTGTTGGGCATGCTGTTTTGCCTTAGGGGCTTTGGTTGAATGGCACACTCTTTAGGAGTGTTATGTGTCCCGTGATTAGTGTTGTGTTGTGGTGGTCGAGTGTGTTTCTGCCTTGGAGGTCTCTGATGTTTGGGTAGATTTTTATTGAGAGCCTCCATGATGGTGGGTGTGTGGTTTGTGTTTTTATGTGAAGGCAGTGCTGATGTGTGTTCTGGAGGGTTATGTGTACCCATGAACTACCACATAGGCAGCAATCTACTTAACATCGAATGCGTCATAAGAGACATTGGGACCCAGGTGTACAGTAGTCTCTCCTTTGATAGTCAGATCGCCACAGTAGTCAGGAAGTCCTTCTACATGCACATCTCATCATAAAAGGGTTCTCATCAAGGAAAAAAGAGGTCATTGTTCCCCTCTACTTGTCACTCAGTAGACCCATTATAGAGTACAGCGCCCCTTTTGCAATGTATCTCACAAGACATCTGCAACAGCTGGAAAGGCCACAGAGGTACCTCACAAAGAGGATTACTGGCCTCAAACAAATGCCCTACACTGACTGCCTCAAAAAACTCCAGCTTTACTCTGTAGCATATCGCCTACTCCGAGGTGATCTCTGCCTAACATATAAAGCTATGTCAAACCCAGAGCTGTTGGACATGCTACAGCTAAAGAAATCCCAATCCCTCCGAGCTATATGCTCTAGGCACCTAAACCTTGTCATCACAATAAACAGGACATGCTGGAGGGATAGATTCCTGTCCCAGAGACTTCCTATACTCTAAAACAAGCTACCCATCTATGTCAAGCAAAGTTCTTCATTAGCACTCTTCAAGAAAAATCTTGATGAGTGGATGGGAAATATGAAATACACCCCGGGGATCACTTCTGTGTCTCTGCTGGACAGTGGCACAGGAAAATAACTTTTTTGGGTGGCGTAAGCTATGGAACCTTGCTGGCTAGGCTTACATAGGCCCTTGGGCCGATAGCCTAGTACCTACCTATGAACCTATGAACTTATGTGGTGTGGTGCAAGGGCTGACCTTCTCCTCTTGTGTCAGTGATATCCATGTTTCATAGGTTCATAGGTTCATAGGTTGGTACTAGGCTATCAGCCCTAGCCATAACAATTCCCTGGCTATTTCTTCCCACATTATTTAATTTCCTGGACCCTTGTCTAGCAGGGCAACTTACATGATCCCTGGGGTGAATTTCCTTTCTCCCATCCAATCGTCAAGGTTCCTCTTGAAGAGGTCCAAAGAGGCACTCTGCTTGACATGTATGGGCAATCTATTCCAGAGTCTGGGGAGTCTCTGGGTCAGGAACCTATCCCTCCAGCATGTTTTGTTTATTGTGATGACAAGGTTTAGATCCCTGGAGCGTGTAGCTCTGAGGGATTGGGATTTCTTTAAGTGTAGCATGTCCAACAGCTCTGGGTTTGACATGGCCTTGTATGTTAAGCAGAGATCGCCTCTGAGTAGACGATATGCGACAGAGTATAGCTGGAGTTTTTTAAGGCGGTCAGCGTAGGGCATCTGCTTTAGGCCTGTGATTCTTTTAGTGAGGTATTTCTGAGGCCTTTCCAGTTGTTGCAGATGTCTTGAGAGGTACATACCAAATGGGGCATTGCATTCTATAATGGGTCTAATGAGGAATGAGTACAGGGGGACAATGACCTCCTTTTTTCTGGATGAAAAGCCCTTCGTGATGAGGTGTGCCACATAGAAGGATTTCCTGACTGTTGTGGCGATGTGGTTATCGAAGGTGAGACCACTGTCCACCTGTGTCCCTAAGTCTCTTATCACACTTTCTGTGTTTAGTGTACTGCCACCTATATGGTAATTCATGGATACATGTTTCCCCCCAAAGAGGATAACAATACATTTCTTGGCATTGAGCTTGAGCCCATGGCTCTGGCACCAAGCATCTGTTTCTGTAAGGCCCTTTTGTAGAGTATCCACATCATTTGGGGATTCAATAATGGCTCCCAGTTTGCAGTCATCTGCAAACTTTGTTAGCCAGAGTCCCTTAGTGTTGACCTGTACTTCAGAGAAGTAGATGCCAAACAAGAGCGGCCCCAGGACTGAACCCTGAGGTACTCCACTTGTCACTTGTCTGGAGATGGATTTGGAGTCGGCTACTTTTACAGTGTGGGTTCTATCAGTAAGCCATTTAGCAACCCATTGGGTGACATAGGGATTAATGCCCAACTTAGTAAGTTTATCTATGATTCCAGAGTGGGGGATGGTGTCAAAGACCTTAGTAAGGTCTAGATAGGCTGTGTGGACCACCTTACCCTTGTCCATGGCTCTGGAGACTGATTCAAAGAAGTCAATCAGGTTCAGGAGACAAGATCGGCCTTTCACAAACCCAAACTGGGTGGGGTCCAGTGTTTGAAGGTTGCCAATGTCTTTGTTTATAAGTTCCATGATAATACGCTCCATGGCCTTGCAGATAAGGCTTGTCAGACTGATGGGACGGTAGTTTCCGGGATCCAAGGTGGATCCCCCCTTGTGGATTGGGATAACTGTAGCTCTGCGCCTCTCAGTGGGCACGAAACCTGAGGTGAGGCTATGATTAAACATGACACTTAGGTGAGGTGCCAGTTCATATTGTAGTTCATGTAGTACACAGCCCGGGATGTCATCTGGTCCCATGGATGCTGTATTCTTGGCTTTAGAGAGTGCGTTTTGTACCTGTGTGGCCGTTATTACTGGAATTTGGCAATCTTCCGGTATTGAGATGGGCCATTTAGGGTGTGAGAGGGGGGTGAAGTTGGCACTGAATCGATCTGCCAGGATATTGGCAATATCCTTCGGATCAGTATATTTAATGCCATTCTGTTTTAGCTCAGAGCAGATCTGAGCATTGCCATTTAGATTCTTGACATAGTTATAGAATGCTTTGTGGTTGTCTTTGGAATCTTTGGCAATTTTATTTTCGTAACTAGCTTTGGAGGATTTTATGAGGCATCTCAGTTTCTTACTGAGGCTAGTAAGGGAGTTTTTTGCATCCTGGGATTTTCCTCTTTTCTGCAAAAGTTTCTTCCTTTTGTTGTAAAGTTTGTTTATGGCAGGGGACCACCAGATTGGCTTCCTTTTTTGGATGAGAGCATTTTGGTTCTATTTGGGATGGCACGATTCATGCATGAGTGGATGTGCTCGTACAGTGCCTTAGTGTAGGATTCAGCAGTCGAACTTTCAGTTCCCGTCTGCCTGGGTGTCATGAAGTTTGTCACTTCTGACTTGAGTAGCATGAAGTTGGCTTTGGAGAAGTTTTTTATGGTGGTTTCTTTACTGGGGGTGGGGGTGGGATGTGGATATTAAGGGTGATTAGCTTATGGTCAGACCTGACTAATGAGGGGGTGACCATAGGTATGGAGCATTGATTTCCCATGTTGGTAATGACCAGGTCTAGGATATTGGAGCCCCTGGTGGGACTATGGATTAGTTGATAGTTGATCCAGGGTGTTGAAATTTATGAATTCCAAGAACCGTTGCGCAAAGGTGTTGGGACATGAGTAGTTTTCCCAGTTAATGGCAGGGTAGTTAAAATCACCCAGTATTAGGGTGTTTGGTTCTATCTTAATATTTTCCAGTATGTTTAGAAAGGTGTAGTGAGAATCTTGGGGTATGGTGGGGGATCTGTAGCAAGCTACAATTTGGATTGCAGTCTTACCTAGTGTTAGTTGCACTTGGAGAATTTCAGACACATTGTGTTGGCCAACTATCCTGGTGGTGTGAATATCCTTGGTGAATATTGACACTCCTCCACCTTTAGTGTTTCAGTCCTGGTTTGGTGGCCGGAAAGTGTGGTAAGAGTTGTAGCCTGGTATTGCAGGGGTGCTCTCTGGAGCCTTGAACCAGGTCTCAGTTACTGCACAGATATCGATGTTCTCCATTTTTGGAGTGCCTCAAGAGAGTGCATTTTGAGGTTTAGACTTCTAGCATTGAGTAGCATTACCTTCAGATTTTGCATGCTTGTACCTGTTATGGTGGTGGTTTTGTCCTTTGAAGTTTGCCTAAAAAAGGCACTATAGGGGTGGCAAGAGCCTTAGCCAGTAACCTGAATCCCAGGGGCGACAGGTGCAGACCATCTCTGGCAAAGCATCGTGGTCTGTCAATCATGTCATCCCAGGCAGACAGATACTGGATCCCCTTTGAATGACACCATAAGCTTAGCCAATTGTTGAAGTCAATCATTTTATCCTTATATTGTGGTATCATTCTGGGCAAAGGCAGGATGCTACTCAGGGCTAGGGTCATACCTGCCTGGGCCACATGATCCGAGAGCTCTTCCATGTCTCTTTTTATGTAGTCCAGGGAGGTACATCTCAAGTCATTCACTCCAACATGGACAATGACAGAGTCATATTTGTACTTGTTGTGGAGTGACTTGAGTGCATGTGTTATGTGGTGGATCCTGGCACCCAACAGGCAGCTGACTGTAATTTTCTCCTTATTCAACCTGGTGAGAGGGACATCAGTGTGCCAGACTATAGAGTCACCTATGACTAAAGTGTTAGGTACATTGTCTTGCCTTAGGGGCTGTTGCTGGGTGGCACACTGGTGTTGTGAACTATGTGACACATTGGTTGTGATTGGTGTTTGTTTGCGTTTCAGCTTCAGAGGTCTTTGTTGCTTGGGCAGGTTACAGTTAAGTGCCTCTGCATATGTGGATTTAGTGTTGCTATATGTGGGTGTTGGTGGTGCGGGTTTAGAAGGGCTATGTGTTGCTTGAGGTGTAGTGTGGGTGTTAAACTTCTCCTCTTGACTGTTTAGCACAATCTTGGGTGGAGAGAGCTTTGCTTCCATTTTGGCTATGTAAGTGCATCTCTCACAGGTTGTAGTGTTGGGTGGTAGGAGGAGAGGGTTGTCTGTGTACATGAGGCAATTGCTGCATTGCCCCAGTATGCCCAGATTCACCAGGTGGACAGGAGAAATCACCGGAAGCTGACCCTTGGACATGCCTGGTTTGGGGCTTTTTTTTTCTTTGTAAAGTATAGGAGCTGTTTCCTTAGCAAGGTACTTTGCAATTATAGGCTGTTTAGTGCCTACTATTAATTTCTCCTTGTCAACAAGGAGAGTTCAGTGTTTGTATGAGTTTAAGGCTTCCTAGTGCTTTCCAGCAGGTATTAGAGAAAGTGCTAGTCACAGGGATGCTTAAAGGTAAGATTGAAAAGAATGCACTCTGCAGTGTGCACTAGAGAAGTTAGATGTGAAAGTAGGTAACTTGAGTTTTACCTGTTTAAAAAGTTAAGGTTTAGTAGAGAGTTGCTATTTTTAAAACAGCAAGATGGATTGAAAGGGGTGGTCACTTTTGTATTTTGGTACTATGAAATACTGTAGGATGGCCAATAAATTTAAATAATTGAAGGGGTGGGATTTCAAAAATTATGATTTTGTGATTACTCACATAAGCCAGTGAAAGTAGAGAGAAATGAGATATATGGTCAGATTAACATAAGAGGCGGGCAACTAGAAAGACAGTGGTATTAGAACAGAGAGAGCTGTGGTCTCTTTTGAAGTTTTAATATGCTGTTAAAACAGAATGCAAGCAAAACACAAGGTAAAGAAAACAAACTACAGCATTCAAAATATAGAAAGGCAATACAGTAATACAAAAAATAAAAGCAAATTAACCTTTCCTTCACAGCAAAGTGTAGCAGAGTCTGGATGAGCCTTTCTGGTAAAGCCAATTGAATGCGAGGGCTGCTGGCATCACAGGTGGAATGCTAGTTCAGTGGTTTGATTTCTTTCTTTAAATTGTGAAGATCTTCCTGCAGCAGCTCCATTCATTGCATATCTGTGTATATACAGTCATCTATATAAAAAAAACAAACAGAAAAAAAACCCAAAAAAACACAAGTGGATTCAACAAAGAAGAAAAACGATGTTGGTATATTTTCTTTTTTGAAGTGGGTAAGTGGTGCTCTATGCCACAATGCAAGCATCATCATGATTAATCAGCCAAGCTAGCATGAGAGATACTAAGGTTGGACTTCAGTTGTTCACAAGCAATATTGCTGTTTTTTTTCAAGCCAGGCAGCACAGAGTCACAGCAGTATTCATATGGATAGTAAGATGTGTGCTGTTTATTGAAAAAGTTAATGGGAAATCGGCAAAGTAGCTGTTAAAGTAGTTGTATCCACTAATCCCAACCCATCAAAGAATAGGTACTCACAAGCTATACAAATAAAATGATAGTTGAAATAACCTTTCATTTACCATAAAGTAATGTACTTTGAGTGCCTATATGAAAAGAACACTTAAGACTGCATCTGGGCAGTGCTATAAACTTATTAAAACTTCACAGAAAGTCAAGCAATCCCTTTAGATTTTTTCTAGTCACAGAAGTACATTTTCTGTTTCTATATCTTTGCAAGTGTATGTGTTGCAGCAGCAGTGAAATAAGAGACTATTTAGAAAACCAAGTCATGGCAGACGCTTGTCACATTATGTTTAGTTTTAAGTCTTTTTAATCTTCAAGTGAATAGTAAATGTGTAGGTGATGAGTGAGGTAAAATATACAGATATTGTTAATAATGAAATGCTAGTAACAGAAAGTGGGTGCAGGAAGTAAGGCTTTTAGTAAATCTTTCAAGTTAAAGGAAGAAGGAAGATGTACACGTATAGACTGACTTAGATACAGGGAGGATGTTAGCTGAGCAGATAAATATATTTAAGGTACAAACATAGTACTGAGGTGAGTTTACAACATGAGGAATGAGAAATCATCCAAATGATGGTTAGGAAATTAATAAAAAAATTACTCATTTTCTATACATTAAGGACTGAGTTATGTGGCTGAATGATTTGGGTAGCCAGTTCATATGGGAACAGTATTTATTCACAAATGTAATTCTGAAGATGAACAGATTCCCTGCTATCTATTCTGTTGTTTGAGGTACATCTTACTACATTAACTTTCCTGCCTGCTGTCTATCTCTGTTAGTGTCACTTCACTGCATTTACCCCATCCAGTATTTACTGCCTACCACCCCCTTTTCATTTAGATCTTCACGGCACTCTAATATTACTACCACCTTTTTCTGTTTCTTATCCTATTCTCTGCATACCTCGCTGAAAATTATGAGATATTGCCTTTAGATGCACCCATACCTGATATGAGTCAGTGCATAAAGTGTAATTACTCTTACTGTCTCACTGACCTACTGGTGGTGACAACTTACTTTCTTATTTCCACAGTAAAAACACTAGACATAACAGCACTAGTCAATATCCAGGTCCCCTTCGCCTGAGGGATATCAAACTCCAGATGTTGACTTTTTTTCCCCGGGTGCAGCAAACAGAAAGCTGCTCGTCTGTTAGGGATGTGAGTGATCTCTGGTCCTCTTCATGTCTTTTTGGTTGAGACTTCTATACCCACTGTCCAAATCAGTAATTCGCAGCCTGAAAAAATGCATCAGTGCATTGAGAACATGTCTATCAAAACTGATCAGCCTGAAGGTTGAGGGTAAGTGAATGTTCCAAACATACTTTTGTCTTTGAATCCTGGCTGAAGCCACATCTTTCTTTTGCATTCTGTTTTTTTCATGAGATACTGGAATAACAGATGTATCATAAAACAGATATGTGTAGGAGGTTGTATAATCTCATCCAAAAAAAAAAAAAAGAAACATCAACAAAACATAAAGTGGTTAATATGTTCTATGATGATCCCAAAGCAGTGACATACCTCGACAAATGGGAAAATAAAGAGTCAAATGAAAACAAATAGACTACAAAAACTGACAACTAGGTTGTGATTAATTTAAATATTGTATGGTTTACTTTGAGTCCATGTTCTTTGGAGATGTTCTAGGATTCTGGTACAGATTATTCTGGGAGAGCATATTACAACTATTCTGGAGAATATATACCACCCTATCACAGAAGGATAAACTTGTTACAAGGTAGCAGGAACTTTATCTTCCTGAGTGTTATGAATCATCACTGTTTCCGGAATTAGGTTTTAGTTTGCAAAGACAAGCTTTGATCTCATAATCAAAGCTGTGGAAGACTCTACTAGATCCGATTTATCAACAACAACAACAAAAAAAAAACATTCAGTTACTGACCTGATGCTGATATATTGACCAGAGAGAGAGCTACAGTTGATGGTCTTACCAAGAACATGAGTGGTCACTGTGCAATAAGCTTGGTGAAAGAAAAACCCTTTAGTTTACCCTAGACTTCCTGATGTGTTCCTGTCTTGAAATCTGGGATAGCAGAGTTGCCTTTAGCAAACTATAGGAAATCCCCAAAAATACACCAGGGCACTACTGTAGCAAGAGATTGGATGGCTTTAACCTCAAGCTGCAGCATCAGCCAGTCGTTGTGAATTATATATGTGGGGGCTTGCAATGGGTATTTTGCCCCAGGTGTCTGATTCCCTTATTAAAGGTATGTGTGTGAAGCACTGTTCATATCATTATAAACCATGTTAATCAACATTAGTGCCATTGGCTCATAAAATTATTAAAAAGCAAAACTCTCACATAAACCCACAACAGATAGCAAGCAGGTTGCTAGTACCACACAATTTAACACTAAATAATGCACACACAGCCCAGACCAATCTCGTGGATCTACATATGCCAAGGATCTTAAGAGTACCTACATAAATCACAAAAGCCTCCCTAATTTAACCTATGAAACAGGTACCCTCAGCAACCTCATAAAACACACAACACAATCACCACCCACCATGTTTAAATGCCTCATTGACTCAGTTCAAAATCCCATAAGGCTAAGCTCCACACAATCCAACATCCTAGTTATAGGTGACTAGTGAGACACATTGATTCACCACTCACTAGGCTGTGAAAGAGAGTATCATGGTCAGTTGCCTGTCAGGCACCAAAATTCACCACATGAAGCAAACATCAAGTCCTTGCACCACAAGTACACATGATACAGTCACAGTCACATGGGTGATAATGACTTGAGATGTACCTCACTGCACTATATGAAGAGAGGCATGATGGAGCTCTTGGAATATGTGTCTGAGGCTGGCATTAACTTAGCCTTAAGCAGCATTCTAACATCACCAAGAATGATGCTGCATCTTACTCTGTGATACAAGGTTTGATTCCCTCCGATCTCATTTACCTGCTCTGTAACACTGAACAAGTCATTTAACCTGACATTGCTCCCCAGTTGCCCCTGAAAAGGGACTGTAAGTCCAGAGAGACTACCTGCTTAAAAAAAGGGTATTATTATTATTATTCTGTGAACAAAAGATTATTGAATTCAACTCAACTATCGGCTTAGCTTCTGGTGTCTTTTAAAGGGGTACTATGTATATACACACACACACACATATATATATATATATATATATATATATATAAATATATATGTGTGTGTGTGTGTGGGTCTACCTGATAACGCCGAAAGCTCAGAAGAACTACAACGAGATAACCAACACCGGAAGATCGACAACGGAGAAGACCGAAAGTTGAAAATCCCAACACTGAGAACACTGACATGTTACGGTAAGTGTGCAATAAGGACGGACGTTAGAGTCAGGGTGAGGGTAAGGTAAGTGAGTGATAGTGACAGACTTAAGGGTTAGGGGCAGATTAAGTGAATTAGGGTTAGGGTGTGGGTAAGGTAAGTGTGCGATAGTGACAGACTTAAGGGTTAGGGGCGGATTAAGTGAGTTAGGGTTAGGGTGCGAGTAAAGTAAGTGTGTGATAGTGACGGACCTTAGGGTTAGGATTTGGGTTAAGGTTAGTGCATAGATAGCTGTGTATGTAAGGTTTAGTGTAGGTTTGTAAGGTTATTGGTGTGCTTGTGTTGTGCGTGTGTTTTTCGGAAAAGGTATTTGTTTTGTTGATTGTCGGGATTGTGGTTTGTCGGGCATGTCAAGTTTTGTGTTTTTGAACTTTCGGTTTTGTGGTGTTGGTTATTTCGTTGGCAATGTTTTGATGTGTCGGTGTTATCAGGTAAACCCATGTATATATATATATATATATATATATATATATATATATATATATATATATATATATATATCTATGGGTCTACTTGAAAATGCCGACAACGAGAACACAGACACCGGAAGATCGACAATGGAGAAGACCGACAGTTGAGAATCCCGACGCTGAGAACACCGACATGTTAAGGTAAGTGTGCGATAGGGACGGATGTTAGGGTTAGGGTGTGGGTAAGGTAAGTGTGCAATAGTGAAGGAGTTTAGGTTTAGGGGCGGGTTAAGTGAGTTAGGGTTAGGGTGCGGGGTAAGGTAAGTGTGTGATAGTGAAGGACTTGAGGGTTAGGGGTGGATTAAGTGAGTTAGGGTTAGGGTGTGGGTAAGCTAAGTGTGTGATAGTGATGGACTTGAGGGTTAGGGGCGGATTAAGTGAGTTAGGGTTAGGTTGTGGGTAAGGTAAGTGTGCGATAGTGACGGACCTTAGGGTTAGTGTTTGGGTTAAGGTTAGTGCATAGATATTTGTGTTTGTAAGGTTTAGTGTAGGTTTGTAAGGTTTTTGGTGTGATTGTGTTGTGTGTGTGTTTTTTGGGAAAGGTATTTGTTTTGTTGTTTGTTGGGATTTTGGTTTGTCGGGCATGTGACGTTTCGTGTTTTTGAACTTTTTTTTTCGGTGTTTTTGTGTTGGTTATCTCATTGTCGTTCTGCATTGTCGGTGTTTTCAGGTAGACCCATATATATATACATATATATATATATATATATATATATATATATATATATATATATACATATATATATATATATATACATACATATATATATCACATATATATATATATATATATATATATATATATATATAGATATATATATATATATATATATATATATACATACACACACACACATATACATATATCAGTCTAAGAAGAGATGGTAGACAGACCCAACTTTTCTGCCAAGGATGGCCTGAACCTCTTCCCCCAGCTTTCATAAATTAGCTAAATCCTTGTCCATCCCCATAGTGTTTTTTTTTTTTTTTTTTTTAGATAATGTCAGTCTTCTAAAGCTTCCAACATAAGTAATTGGAATACTGACAACATGAAGGTACTGCTGCTCGATGTTAGTAATTTTAGTAAACATCTCTACTCCCTACAAGCACTCCTTACCTTGGAAAACATTGATGCATGCATCATCACAGACACCTGGTTCAAGATTATTGAAAGCATATCATCAGAACGGGGTTTTAATACCTGTCAAATGTCACATGTTCAGGAAAACCACATTAGACAAAGGTAGTAAAGGTAGTGGTGTCTCTATATTCTATATTTTAATTAAAAAACAAACAATCAAACAAACAAAAAAAAAAGCTTTATCTCCAGACTAGTTAGACAACATAATGACCTGGAACTCCTCCAAGTCCACCTTAATGTTAACAAAACCCATTATCATATCATAGCTAACTATAGGACCCCCTCTGTACCCCCATCTGCCTGTACCGCCTACCTAGCTACTATGAAGTCTTTATGTATTAAACCAAACATTATTCTCCTAGGTGACTTTAACTATCCCACCATTAGATGGGGACTTATACACCCTTAATCATATATGCCCAGAGATTTCTGGGCATCATTAATTCAAACTCCATGGACCAGTTAGCCTACATTCCAAATGGGAGTGATAAAATCCTAGATTTGGTCCCTACTAATATGGGGCAGCTTTTCATCCACCAGCTGTAACTTCCTCCCTTGTCAAATCAGACCAGAAGTCAACCACTTTCACCATAAGGCTGAAGCATCTTCCAATACCTTGGTATTCAGAGATTATGTGAAGGTTAATCTACTGAAATTGAGTGAGGACCTGTTTAAATTCAAAAGCCCCGTCTGTCTTGATGACTACACTGTTTATATAGAAGCCTCCACTGTCAAATTTTATGCACTTGTAAATGTATCTGTCCACTCATAAATAAATACAATGCCAAATTCAAAAATAATCCCCTGTAATGGAACCCAAATATAAGCTGGCTCCATAATAAAAGAGAAAAAATATTGCACTCAAAAATAAATCTAACTCTCAAGATACCAAATATACTCCTGCTAACTAAACAAGAAACTCCAAACTACAATCAAATCAATCAAAGCCAGATATGAGGTAAAATAGCCACTCAGGAGAAGGATAACCCCAAAGTCTTCTTACATTATGCTAAAAATGTCAAAAACAATGCCCAGCAATGTCAGAGCTAATAGTAATTGATATCACATAGTCAGGCCAAGAGAACATAGCCAGTCTATTAGTGGCCAAATTTAGCTCAAACTTCACCCCCTCTGCCCTCAAATATTCTCATATTATATGCCCATATATACACCCCTCAATCAACTCTGACAAGAACAAGTTCTTAAGGCAATATCTAAGGCCAAGAACACTACATCTGTGGGGAAACATAACATAGCAGGTTGCCTAATAATCAGCCTGAAACATGACTTGTTTGATCCCCTACAGAAGCTACTCAATATCATCTCCAAAACAGGCTTTGTGCCTGGTGAGTGGAAGACAGTGATAGTCTTTCCTTTGCATAAAGGAGGGGGCTCCAATGGACCCAGGGAATTATAGGCCCATAAGCCTGACCACTCTCAGTTGTAATGCTATGGAAAGGATCATTATGGACTTAATATATACGGATATAGGTAATCTACAAACTCTTGACAGAACCTAGTTCGAATTTGTCAAGACAGGTCTTGCCTACTTAACTTGGTCAAGTTCTTCGAAAAGTTTTTTGAAGCAATGATGAGGGCAAAACAGTACACACCACATAACAAGAAATCACAAAGATATTCAACACCATCACACACTCAAGTATTGTATATAAACTCTCCCAGCTAATTGCCAATCATTATGTAACTTATTGGATAGCAAACTGGTGCTCAAATAGAACCCAGGAAGTTAGGATGGGCTGCTAGACCTCCCCTAAAAGACTTGCCAATAGCTGTGTACTCCGGGGTTCAGTCCTTGTGCCACTTCTCTTTGGAATTTATTTTTTGAGATCAAAGTTAGTGTCAATGCTTTGTGACTGACTGCAAACATGGTGCAATCATAAACTCCCCAGAAGACAACAAGATCTTCAAAGAGCATCTGTTCCAAACAAATAGCTGGTGTCAAAATCAGGGACTAAAACAAAATGTCTAGAAGTGTATAATTATATCCTTTGGTAAGCATGACTCCCCTTGTAACTAAAATTGATCCCACAGTTAGGGATTTGAAAACTTATGTTGACAATGAACTGTTCTTTGATCACCACATATCCATTGTTTTAAGGAAGTCCTTGTTTATTGAACAGCTTATATCAAAAGGTACTGCATACAGATCCAGGGTTTAATTGTTCCACTGTACTTGTTACTCATTAGGCCAGTCATTCAGTATAATACCTCTGTATGTACCTTTCTAATCACTTGTCACAACTAGAATGACCACAATGCTCTCACTAACAGAAAACCAAGGCTGTAAATCATAAAAACTATGCAGACCATCTCAAAGTCTTGTCCTTCTTCTCAGTATCATACAGACTACTAAGAGGTGATCATCTGCCTTGCACATGGAACTTCAACAAACATTACTCTGTCAGACCTATCACACATTCACAAGTTCAATGATGTCATAAACTCCCACTTAAGAGAACTAAATCTCGTTTAAGAAAGAAATTGAATATATTGAAGGCTATGTTTGTATCACAGAGAATACCACTTCTGTGGAAGCACCTTCCACTCCACATAAAGAAAAGTATCTTCCACACTCTGTTCAAGTATAATTCGAATGAATGAATGGGTAATCATAAAGTCACCCCTGGTTTAGCTCTCATATCCCTCATGGGTAGGGGAAAATATGTAAATGTCCCATCATATCCTTGGTCTATCTCTGGGGTATTTGCATGTAAAATATAAGGGCTAAAAACTATCATAGGAATGCAAGGCTAGGCTTCTTAAGATTGTCACAGATCAATAACCTAATAAATAAGTACCTCTGATGCTATGAACATATAAAAAGCAGATTATGACCCACAAATGTGGAGGATATACACAGAGAGGTAGAGTCCCGGGAAGCACATACTCACTTCAAAGAGAACTCATGAGGCAATGCTGAACTGAAGTCAGAAAACCTATTATTTACTATAATTCAAGACTGAAATCAAAACGGAACTAGAAGAGGTCAGACTTCCATGCATATCTAAACTGAGGTTAAGAGTAACCCATTCCACAATCTTAGTCAAATAGCAAACGTGCTTTTTGATTTCTTTCTTTCTTTCTTTCTTTCTTTCTTTCTTTCTTTCTTTCTTTCTTTCTTTCTTTCTTTCTTTCTTTCTTTCTTTCTTTCTTCCCTTGTCAATATAAACTAAGTGCATGAGTCACATGTATTTAAACTTATTGGAAACATTCACCATTCAACCCAATACCATGTTCATGGATGACTTTAATTACCCCACTCTTAACTGGGAATTGTATACAGCACCAAATGTACAGGCACAGAGATTTTATGGATTTTGTAAACATAAACTCCCTGGACCAGACTGTGAATACATCAACCAAGGGTGCAATCATACTGTATCTAGTCCTCACTAATATGAGAGAGTGCTGAACACTGTGATGACGTGAGGTATAGCCAGCTAATTGTGTAACATATACCAGCACAGCTATCTGGAATTTTGTAAAGAATTACATGTCATTTATATATCAAACTAATTTGTACAGACGCTTGCGTTGAAAACTGTATTTGTAAATCTGCTTGTGTTAAAATGTACCAATAATGGGTCCTGACTGTTTTGTAACTGATTAAATGTATATGTTTTAACAGAGGATACTGGAAGAGAAGAGGTTAATCTCAGTCAAGCTAACTTTGAAAAATATAATAGCAAGCTCTATGTGTATGTATTATTGACACATATGTGCTAAATCCTGGCAGCTTCTAGCCAAGGCAGTAGCATGGGAACCAGAAGTCAGGTGACCAGATGTATGTGATGTCATTCTGTAATCCATCACTAAAATCATGTTTTAATACCAGATAAGACTGAGGTCTCATAGACGTCTGTTTTTGGAACCTGACAAAGGAGGACCCCTCACCTACTTCATCTTGGCTTGCTTTAATAAGTGAACTAGGGAATAGTAATTCTATAGATCAGTCAAGAAAATATAGTGAGATTAGTTAAGTACTGTTTTTCTGTATCTGTGTGAATCTATTAATCTATATTATTTGAATATTTCCTGTGATTGAAACTCCGATATTTATTGCAAATAGATATTTAGTATTTTCATGTTCTTTCAATATTTATTATTAAATATATTTAAACTTTTCATTGTGGATGATCCTTTAGAGAATATTTTAAACTTTGAGAGGACTTATATCTATCTGGTGACACAGTGGCCACTCCTGAAAGCCTTACTGCATTGGCCAAACACTATAATTTGTATTAATATTAATTTTCCTCAGTATAATTGGGTACCTTTGTAAGAGCCTTAGAGTAGTTGGCTTTGGAGTGTCTGGTGGCAGTGTAACTACCTTATAGTCTGGGCACAAGGGGGCATAGCTAGTAAATCTGTGCTAGGCTTTCCCAGGTGTGTGTGTGTGTGTGTGTGTGTGTGTGTGTGTGTGTGTGTGTGTGTGTGCGCAAATCAAATCTCCAGGAGTGTGTGTGTGTCAGCTGTTTGGAGCAGTGACACAAAGCACTGATTTTACAGAGAGCATGCTGAAAGACTTGACTTGGACACATGGTTGAGGACTCAACTCTATAACTGTGACAGTGTATTCTTATTGGGGATCTGGAGAGAGAAAGAAAACAAGCCCCCAGACTGAGTGTGTTCCCTGTGTGCTGTTATGGGAAATTGTGCTTGATGCAGAGAGCTGCATCTGGAAATACTGGGTGTATCTATTTCTGTTCCAAGTGAACGTCCCTCTCCAGTGTTAGTGCTGAGGATTCAGACTCCTTGATTACTGGTCCAGTGTGGGATGTCACTCACACCCCCTACTGCAATGTCATCCCTAGTAACATCAGACCACAAAATGGTCTCCTTTGTGTAGAAATATAACCTGGACCCCCAGCTAAACCTGGAATATTCGGGGACTACTCTAAGGCTAACCTCCTGCTATTAAGTGATAACTTGGCAGAATTTCAAGCCCCTATAAACCCTGAGATCATTGCTGACAATGCAGAGCTGTTCACAGAATCCCCGTATAAGCATATTAATAGCTGCATAGAGGCAACTGTACCCACCAGGAAGAAGTACAGTATTTACTCAAAAAAACAAGTCACGCTGGCGGAATCACAATATCAATAGGCTATATAACAGAAGGAAGAAAACCATGGTAAAAGTTAGGAGGTGCAGCACCCAGCAGGATAAAAGCATTCTCATGAAACTAAACAAACAACTCAGAGGACAAATAAAGTCTACCAAAGCCAAATTTAAGGTAAATTTGGCCAAGGACAAAAACAATACATTCTTTAGCTATGTCCACAATGTCAAAGGCAATATAAAATTGTGTGCAGAGCTCATTGTACATGGAGCCACCTATACTGAGACAGAAAATATAGCAAATCTACTGGCTGATAAATTCAACTCCAACTTTACCCCTCTCTCCCCCTCAACTTTCCCTCAGGAAATACCATCAAATATAACTCCCCCTGCTGTCACTAGAGAACAGGTCCTTAATGCTCTTTCTAAAGCCAAGAACACTACCATCAATGGGCCCAGACAATATCCCAGGATGTCTTCTAAATAGCATTGAACATGACCTATCAGTACCTCTGGAATTGCTATTTAATTGTAGCCTCCAAACAGACTTCATGCCACTTGAATGAAGAATGGCAACAGTCATCCCTCTGCACAAAGGTGGGCCATTGCAGACCACGGAAACTACAGACTTATAAGTCTCTTTAGTCTTATATGTAAAGCCATGGAAAAAATTATCATGGAAATGATCAATAGTGATATAGTAAACCTCCAGACACTGGACCCAACCCAGTTAGGTTTTGTCAAGGGCAGGTCATGCCTACTGAAACTGGTGGACTTCTTTTACAAGGTCACCAAAGCAATGGATGGTTCACAGTGCCTATGTTGACCTGGCCAAGGCATTTGAGACAATACCCCACTCAGGCATTGTTACAAAACTTAAGAGATTAGGTACAAACCCATATGTCACCCAGTGGATAGCCATCTAGGTCATAGACAGGACCCAGAAAGTTAGAATTGGGGAGTCTACCTCTACAAAGATGCCAGTCACAAGTAGAGTCCCTCAGGGATCGGTCCTTGGACTCCTCCTTTTTGGCATTTACTTCTCTGAAGTCAAGGCCAATGTCAGTGGTTCTGGCTGATTAAATTTGCAGATGACTGCAAATTAGGAGCTGTCATTGAATCCCATACTGACACATATGTTCTCCAGGAAGGGCTGACACAGACAAACAACTGGTGTCAGAGTCATGGACTAAAATTAAATGTCAAGAAATGCATAATAGTATCCTTCAGGAAGTCATCCACCCATGGTAACTATCATATTGATAAAACACCCTTTAGAGATGACTCAGAAGTCAGGGACTTAGGGACACACATAGACAGTAATCGAGCCTTTGACCATCATGTGTCTACAGTAGTGAAGAAATCATTCTGTAATGCACAACTTATAAACAAAGGCATGACATCTAAGTCCAACAAAGTCATTGTTCCACTGTATTCGGCATTCAGCAATGCCCCCTTTGGTATATATATCTAACCAGTTATATCCAACATCTGGAACATCCACAGAGGTTCCTCACTAAAAGAAAATATAGTGTATGTCCTCTGCAGATTACCTCAAGGCCCTATCCCTGTATTCTGTCTCCTACAGGGTTTTGCAGGGAGATCTATGCCTGGCATACAGGGCATTGTTAGACCCCACTCTGATGGACCTCCTGCATATCCACAAAAAAAAAAAAAAAAAAAAAAAAACGGCACCAGAAATAACCTTTCTAAAGACATAAATCTCACTTGTGATATAAATAGGACCTGCTAGAGAGACAGGTATGTATCCCAGAGACTACTGTCTCTGGGACAGGCTCCTCATCCATGTGAAGCAGAGTTCCTCCCTAAAACAATTCAAGTGCAACTTGGACAATTGGATGGGCAACAGGAAATTCATCCCTGGTTTGGCACCTATGTTTCTAATGGAAACAGACAACCTGTAAATGGTTAATCTCCAAGGTCCCTACTTGTAATTATTTCATCTCCCAAGCCCCTGCTTACACTTATCAAGGGAATCAGAACTTGTCAGAGATTTGGGATGAATGGCTGGGCTTAAAAAGGGCCTTGTGATCATTAGTCTAGTAAACACTTATGAGCCTATGAATCTATGAACAACTATTTATTTTATTTATTTTACATTTGTTTACTGGGAAAGTCCGACTGGACACAAGTCCTTTTTCAGAGGAGGCCCAGGGAGAAAAGCTCCAAATACAATGAGATCATTATAGACAGATACATTCATGAGTTAGTATACAATTTCCATGACTGAAGAAGTAGTTGACATCATAGACTAAGCTGGTTTTACAAAGATCTGAGAGTAATGACAACTAACACTGGAAAAAGAGTCGACAATCTGGCCTACGTGCACAAGTTTGCCTACTATTTACATTTAAGAACAAATAATTATGTACATCTTCAAACAAACAGCCTGGATGTGTATCTCAAAAAATTGTCAGTCCAATGCTATAAAAAGAGAATGTCAGAGTGACTCCATATTTATAGGTGAAAAATCATTGGATGTGTTGTGCATAGTTAATATATGTGAGCTCCAGGAAGTATTCATTCTGATGTTTGTGATTAAGCAATGTAGTTCATGGTCTTGAGAGACAAAAAATGCTATGCTGGGCTAATGCAAGAGTATAGTTGTGTTTTGGATAAGTGACATTTCATTTTTATTTTAATTGGATAGGCTGGTAGTAGTTGTTATATCAGAAGGCCAAGTGTTCCAGATTTTAGCTATATAATTTGAGAATAGTGAGCTCCTGCAGTATTGTTTGACTTGGTTACATTTATTAGTGATTTGTTGCTAGAGCATAGGACACAATTAGTGGAATAAGGATGTAACAGATTTTTAATGGCGGGGTATTTTCAGGTTGGTTAAGGATTTTTTGGGCATGCTAAGCTGATTATATCATAGATTTTGGGGAAGTTCAGCGAATTGAGTTGCCTGAGTGCTATGCAGAGATGTGGCCTGAAGGGTGAGTTTGTGGCAAACCTGGCAGTTTTGTTATAACAAGTCAAGTTTTGATAGTTCAGATTTCCTTAAATTAATTAGAACTGGGGAAGAGTAGAGAAGAGTTGAGATGTGCTTCTGCAATGGTTGTTTTAGTGGAACTAGTTATATATTACATGTTCCTATACAGTAAGCCAAGTTTTTTATGTACTTTCTTTATGGTCTGGGTAATATGAATATCAAATCTCATGTTGTTATCAATTTCTACCCCTAGAAGTTTGGTATGGGTTATGGGTTTAATTATGGTACTGTTCATAGATAAAATGCTGAATGGGGTGTGGAGAAGAGAGGTTCTTGAAGTCTGTAAAAATCTGAGCTTGGTTTTATTAGAATTTCCAATGAGTTGTGTACTATTTAGCCATGCTTCGACTTTAGAAACTGATGTTCGCGTTATAAGTAGTTGTTGTAAGGAGTGAGCAGCGCAGATTAGGGTGGAGTCATCAGCATACCGCACAACTGTAGCATGCATGGTTGAGGTATGCAGGTTGTTAGAAAGAGTGAGAAGAGCAGGGGGCCAAGGATAGAACCTTGAGGGACTTCTAGACTAACAGGTAGGAGAGGTGAGAAGAACTGCTGCCATTTGACTGCTTGTTGGTGACCAGTTAGGTAGTCTTTGAACCAGGCTAGAGTGGATTGGTTCAGTTTCAGATCAGTGAGTACTTAGTATGTGAGACCATATCAAAGGCTTTTGACAGGTCAAGAAAGATGGTGCATACAAAGTTGCCAATGTTTCTGTGATGATTAACTGTGTTAGTGAAAGACATCAAAGCAGAGGTAGTACTATGGTGTGGGCAAAATCCATGCTGGGTTTTGGATAATAGCTTGTTAATGAGTAAATAGTCCATGACTTGAATGTGACTACAGCTCTCAAGGATCTTAGTTAAGGGTGACAGGATAGGAATTGGTCGATAATCTAACAGTTCTGTTGACTTGTCACCTTTGTGTAAGGGAATAATATGAGAGGTTTTCCAGGTCTCAGAGACCTGGTGCTCACTACATGGGCGACAGCACCTGCAGTGATTCTAAGGTATTCATCTGGCAGGTTGTCAGCTGCAAGGGTACTGGGTTTTAGTTTTTTTAGCAGTTTGTAAGGAGAAGGTGTTGTTATTACTATGTTATAATGGCTGATGTGGGGGGGGTGGGTGGACTTTTTGGACAAGGCTAAAATAGTTTCAGTGAAGTATTTATTTATTTATTTACCTACACTGACTCAATCATAACATTTCAATTTAAAATAATCTGTAATGCCATAAGTAACTTGCTCTAGTTTTCTAAACAATGGACTAGATAACCTACATCAAACTTTCTGTATGAACATCCAAATGTTGTTTTCAGGCAATTGAAAAGCACTGTCTAATTAAATGATTTCCTCTTTTATTAGTGGCACCATTTCAGATGACTGGACACTCGCAGCTAATGTACAAGTATGCAAAACTTGTAAAAGCACTGCCTTGAATGGCAGAGTTCCATTGCCACAGGTCTTGCACTAATCAATGTCTTTAAGAAAATAATTTTCAGCTAACTAACAAAGTACATAAAAAACATAGCATTATACCAAAGTCTCGTCATACTTTCTTCAGTTAACCATAATGCTATTACTATCTTGTATATGGTTATTGATATTTGTTCACAGGAAGTAATTCTGCTAATTTTGCTGGCATCCTTTTCATATATTTGAAAAGGGCATTTGCCATTCTAAATCACCCTTTGTCACTTAAAAATTCTGGTCACTAAAATTAGAGAAAGGATACATGCAGTAGCTTGAGAACTATTTTTTCAAATGAACAGCTAGAAGAATAGGGAAGCTGTGGTGGTGCAGTGGTTAGTATTGTCACCTCACAGCAAGAGGTTCTCCAGTTGGATTCTCAGCTGGAGTGCTTTCTGTGCAAAGCCTGCACATCCTCCCTGCAGTCGTGTGGGTTTCCTCCAGGTGCTCCTGTTTCCTCCTGCATTCCAAAGAAATGCAGCTGGTGGACTGGACACTGTAAACTGGCAATATGTGTGAGTGTGTGTGTGTGAGTGAGTGGTATGGATGAACAACTGTAGCAGGGCTAACCACCTGGTGGCTTGGCTCAAGATGATTGTCACTGTTGAATTGACACCCCAATCCCATGTACACAATGGGAAAAGGAGTTGAGGATGGATGGATCCTACTCACTCCCACAAACTGTCTCTACTCCAATACTTAGTCACTGGTTTTATTACTTATCTCCATTTATTGCAACTGTGTATTTGAGCTTTGCTGTGTGTGGTCTTTGGCGTGAGGGACCTCTGTGTGACTTGATGTAGCACACAGGGTTGTTGCAGTGTAAAACTACTAATACTAGTCACAAGTTAAGTCAGTGTACCTGTGGGGCTGGCTTCCTTTTTGTGGTGCATAGGATTGTTGCTGTGTAATACTTATTAGAATGCTACCCAGTTATAAAACCCAAACATTCAGCTCCATAACATTATAGCGTTGTGGACCTGTAAATACCCACAGGTTAATTACTTTGTATTTGGTGTTCATGCACTGATGATGGAGATGCCATAATTTGTGGCATGGTAGCATGACCAACTGCAAGGAGCGGTACCATGGATGGTGGGATCAGCAGCTTCGGACCTTAGAAAAAAGACTGAAAATCTGGCTACACCCTTGCAGAAGAGTTTGCTTTATTTATAAGGACCTTAAATGTATTTTTGATGGATGCTAATAAAATAGCTGTTGTATTCTGTTCTATTTAAAAAATATTTGAAGTTTTAATTATGCGTTTGAAGAGTGCTGAAAAGCATTCAACAAATCTAGGAAAGTCTTGCAAACATCTGAGGAGAATGAGGCAAGTAACTAACCAACTCAAAGATCTCAGGTGATAGGTCAGGAGAAAATGGTGCAGTCCAGTCTTTATGAAGCACAGACTACCTAAAGCTTATTGTGTTATATGGCATTTGGTACCTTTATTAATATGTGTTACATGCTTTGAGAGCATTATGTACGCGGTTATTAGGCTGTGATCAGACAGATGGCGAGGCGATGGAAATAAGAAAATGAGATGGAATGGAAGTTAAAATGGATTTAAAAGAACATTTGAGGCACTGGGGAAAATATATTAGTAGACAGGGATTAAGACTGTCCCTGATTTTGGGACTCTGTCCACATTATTTTTGACCATGTCCTTCATTCGTGACAATACTGGTACCACACTGTTACCCAACAGCACCTGCTGATCACCTCCAACAGCTTGCAGTCCCCTCCCTACTTATAGTTCTGCATTTCTCATAAAATGTTTTGTCTTCTGGTAAATCAGAGGATTGCAGTCAACAATTACACACATATTTGTGAGTTTCAGACTCTGTATCGTTCAGAAAATGTACGCAAATGCAAAAAAAAACCTTTTATTCTGGCAACTATAAGTATATATGAACAATATTTAAAATATGCCCCTGATTTTAGACATTTTTCCATCATTATTTTTGGCTTTGTCTGCAATCCCTTTGCTAAGAGGCTGAGCTGTATTATTATATTTTTTCACAATTAGATGAGATATACACAGTAAAGTGGCTATGTCTAGGTGTGTGTATGTGTGTGTGGGGCATCTGTCTGTGGATGAAAGTGACTTACCTTTTCTGTTGTTTGCTCAATTTAAACAGTTTGGCTTTGCAAAAGTAGAGTTCATTTTTGTGACATAAATCAAAATACTTGTGGCTTACTGTTTGTGTGAAACTAAGCTGAAATTAATTTCTCCAAATTATCCCTGATTTTGCATAAATGCTCTGATTTTGCCATTTATCTTTGGTATGTTTATCATAAAATGTTTTTTTTTTCTGGCAAATCATTGAGGACTGCAGTCATTAATGGCAGGCATTTGAGTTTCAGACTTTATAATTTGCAGACTGCAGTGGCGGTGCTGCAGTAGCATTGTCACCTCACAGTAAGACGTTGTCCTGTTTGATTCTCAGCTAGAGCGTCTTCTGTGTGGAGACATGCGTGAATGGGCGTACCTTCATTGACGGTTGTACGTCAGGGCTGGCAACACGGCATGTAAAAGTCTACTGCCAATCATTATCGGACCGGAGGTCCGCTGTGGCAACCCCTATCCAGGAAAAGCCGAAAGACACACCAACTTTATAATTTTCAGAAAGTGCATGATAATACAAAAATTGTTATTCTAGGAACAATCTAAATATATGTATATATATATATATATATATATATATATATATATATATATATATATATATATATATATATATATATATATATAAATAAATAATAGTTTGGCAGTTAGTAAGGAGGACTAAAGCTCTGAGCTGTTAGTGAAATATTTCCTGTGCCTAGGGTACAAGGTTTGATTCCTTCTCCCTTCATTTGCATACCATGTGACTATGAGCAAGTCACTTAACAAGGCAGTGCTCCTAGATCACCCCTGAAAAAGGACAGTTTGTCTACTAGGCTTACCTGATGAACAAATCTCTCCCTAACGTTTGCCTTTGCTCATCATTATTTTTGGCTTTGTCCCTGATCCTTGGGCTAAGAGGTTGAGAAGTATTATTTTATCACAATCAGATGAGGTGTACACAGAAAAGTAAAATATAACTGCTGGGTGGGGTTGTGGCTGTCTCTGGATGAAAGTAACTTACACTCTTGTTGTTTGCTCATTTTAAACAGTCTGGCAATACAGGACAATTTATGTTATGTATTTATTTGTTACTATTTGTTCACTGGGTAAGTGGGGTTCCCTAAATGACTCTTTCTAGCCATAACCCAAGGTCAAAGTACAAAAATACATTATGATATTACTAATCACAAATATCATGTACAGAATGAGAAATGGTAAAATTCAATACATGGTACACAATGCAGACAGAATAAGATTAAAAATATCCAGGAAGAGTGCACCGAGAGAACTGCAAAGAAAAAATACAAGCCAATGTGTGCATAAAATACAATGTAGTCATAAATAAAAATGCATGAACATATACTCCTATATACCTATGAGATATGCATATATAAAATGACACATTATGAGGGTGAAAAAAGTTTCTTAACAGTATTCTGTTATCTGTAATGTGAATGATAAGTTACCTATCCATTGCTATGGTAGCATTTGCAGGGTAGAGTCTATAAAGAGATGCTTTTCAAGTACATCTTTGAAGTTTTTAATGTTTGTTTTTGAAGTCACCAGGCAGGTGGTTCCAGGTAGTGGGTCTCAACCTAAAGAAGGCTGTCTTACCTACAGTTTCAAATGCAAGACACACCAAAGAAAAATAATGCTGTCCTCTGGTCTGCTAATAGAATGAATCTGCATTTCTGTGGTGTAAGTTGGAATACGTGTGACTACTGTTTGAGTGAAGCAGAGCTGAAGTTTATAACTTTCAACTAACAGTGATTTTGCATAATGCCAGTTATTTTTCCTCACACCTTTGGTCTGCTCCTCACAAAATGTGTACTTTTCTAGCAAATCATTGAGAACTGCAGTCACTAAACAATGGTAGGCATTTAAGTTTCATTATTCACATCCTTTAGAACATGTGTGCTCATGCAAAAACTGATCCTTTAACTTCCAAGTGTATAATGACAATTGTAAAAAGATGTCTCTTATTTTGGGCCTTTGTCCCTCATTGTCCTTTGACTTTTTTCCTGGTTCTTACAATAACAGATTGACAGTTATTATTTTTATCACAATCAGATGAAGTGTACAAGTGGCCAAAAGGAACTTACTTTTTTGATTTTTGCTCAGTTTAAACAGTTTGGCTTTGCATGGCTAATGTGGATTTATTTGTATTAAATCAGTTGAAATACTTGGTCTACTGTATGTCTGTATGAAACAAACTCAAGAAACAGGTACTCTCTGTGGTATCCCTTAGGTCTCAAACAACCCACTATAGAGGTATAGTGGGTCCAAAACAAAACAGTGTAAGAAACTTCTCTGTGTGGAAGTTTTTCAATTCCTGTATGTCTAGTTAATAACTATATGTTACAAAGTAGAAAAAAACAGAAAATGGTAGTAGAAGTAGTAAACTTAAACACATCGTAAAACAAAATTCAAACCTTATTTTGAATTATTATTAATATTATACAGAATTATTAACTCTATTAATAGATATTCATAAGTAATGCAAGCAGGGTAGACAGTCTGTTTCCATTTGAAAATGGTTAATAAAGGATTTCCGACTGGAAACAAACTGTCTACCCTGCTTGGATTACTTCTGAATATCTAATAGAGTTAATAATTCCATATAATATTAATAATATTTAAAAATACGTTTTTATTTTTTGTTTTAGGATTTTTTAAGTTTGCTACTTCTACAACCATTTTCTGATTTTGTTCTGCTTTTTAATATACTGTGATTAACTAGACATACAGGAATTAAAAAAACTTCCACACAGAGAAGTTTCTTACACTGTATTATGAAACAAACTAAAATGCATCATTGCATCTCTAATCACTATCTATTTAGTTTTACCACAATCAGAAATCTGAAGTGTACAATCAACAATGGGGCAGTATTTGTTGAGTAAAGAGGCTATTTGTGGATGACAATGACTGACCCTATCTAACAGTGTGAAGAAAACTGAGGTCTTTCAATTCATATGGAAAGAAGAGCTCTGAGAAGTGAGATTATACATCACAGAAGCAATATAAAGTGATGAAGTGAAAAGAGAGATATATGCTGAAAGTAAAGAGAGTGTTTTGGAAAAAGGATGACAATCCATAAATTAAATTGATGGCAAACACGTTTTGTGCAATTTATTGTCTGAGGTAGCAGTGTGGGGGGTGGTGATGTATGACAGATAGTGGGAATGCAAAGGTACTGTGCATGTGACTTATATACAATGAGAAGAGAATGAAAGATATTATTCATAGGTTGGTTGGTTGGTACTAGGCTAGCGGCCCTAGGGCCTATACAAGCCTAGCCTGTGTTACAATATATGAAAATACAGTATGTCTTGGAAAGAAGTGGTGTGAATGCATGCAGCAGAGGAGTTCTCTAAGGCACAGACTGTAAATGAAGATGGAAGAGAAACAAGAAATGGATGAAATGTAACTTCCATTGAGAAGATGGAGTAATAAAAAAAGTGAGAGATTGAAAAATGAGTAATTCACAAAAAGACAGAGTGGTCAAACATCGGAGTATGTGACAGAGTAATAAATGAGACAGCACAGAGAAGCCAAATCTTTGGGCATGTTCAAGGATTTACAGAATAAAAAAATAAATGCAATTAATCAGAACCAAGGAGTAGATATTGTCAGAGAAGGAGAAGAAGGAGGGGAAGAAGAAGAAAAATTTGGATAGCCTCAGTACTCATGTTTAATGAATAAATTAATCTTATGCATAGATGGCTTTTAAATTCAATGTCATTCTGCCTAAAAACAGTAATGGCAAGTGGGAAAATACTAGGGGTTTGCGTAAGTGGATGCAGGAGTAATGCATGTTTTTCTGAAGTCACTAAAATATGGAAAGATGCACTTAATAGACTGGGAGAAAAAACAAAGGGAGCTGCTATGGAGGTGGCTTACTTATTCTTAGGCTTATAAGTAAGTGCTGTACTGGCCATTTTAAGGCTAGCCAATTTATACCAACCCCTAATCCCTTAAAGAAATGGCAATTTCCAGCATTGACAATGCCTATATGGCATTTAGAACAAAGAATAGTTCATAGGTTCTTTGGTATGTACTATACTAGCTGCTCTTCTTTGCCATTTCAAGCCTAGCCAATTTCTTTCAAAGGTAAGAATCAAACCCTGTACTTTATGTCTGTAAGGTAGACATCCTAATCATTATATAAACTCCCCAAATTAAATATCAATGTCCATAAGTAAATACTAGGCTAGCTGGCCTTGCGGGTTGTTTTAGGCTTATCCGATTTCCCTCAAAGGTGAGAATCAGATCCTGTACTGTGTGCATGGGAGGTGTGCATGGGAGGTGAACACCATAACCATTATGCCAACCCTTAACCCCATATAGGTTTCACTAAGATTTGAACTCACGTGTAAGCAAATAACATTTATATTCCCCTATTGTTTCACCATTTGAGCTAAAGAGCATCCCATTTCTTGCCACATTGGTATAGGACATCTCCAGGAAATTGGAAATAAAGGTGTTTTACCTGGCTTATGATTTAAAAATATGGGTATGCACAATTTCAAAAAATATTTATGGGGTCAGGGGAAGGATAGAAGCTATGTGTAATTAACAGAATGGTAAAAAACAAAGGTAAGAACTCCAAAGAGCTGTTTCAGGAGCCCATGCAGCAAAGAACAATAGATTCTAAATGAGGAAAATGGAAAAGAAATGGATAACAAATATTATGGAGGCATTGTAAAGGCAAGGAAGTAACGGGATGCAGCAGTGAAGTCTGGAGTTAAAGACAACCAGCTATATCTTAGTGGAATGGAATGTATAACTATACAGTTCGATCAATGTATGTATTTGACAATTGCAAATCTTGTTTACAAGCTTAATACAGTGGATTAAGGTTATTAGCTACTAATAAATTTCATCTAGTAGTCCCAGGTTTGATGCTCTCAGTTTTTCTTTGTATACTATGCTACTCTGAGCAAATTACTTAACCAGTTGTTACATCTGGAAATATAGTATTACTGCTTACCTAATTAACAAATGAAAATAATGCAACTGGCATTTTATTTATAATATATGTACTAATGCATCTGTTTATGTGCAGAGATTTGCTTGTTGTAGTAAAGTGTTACAAAATACACTCCGGGTACCTCACAGCTTAGCAAAAGTTCCCCATAAAAATGTCATGTTGCAATTACTTTAAAAGTTGAAAAATGCAGTTGCAGGTCTTCCAGCAGCCTTTTCTAATAATTACATACCTTTTCTGGACTCATATGGAACAATCAGTCACCTCTGTGCTTGTTTTCCCTGGGGAAAATTACTGTATCTCTGAGACATATGTTTCCAGTAAAGAATCATTAGATGCCCTAACTGGTCTGGCAGAAAGTGTAAGTATGAGACACCCATTAGCCGAACTCGGAATCAGGAAGTAGAACCAGAGAGTGATGATGATGTGGGATAGCTTAAACTACTCCTGTGACTTTCACATATTGTCTTATAGTTCATTCTTTGTTTTACATGAAAATCCCTATTGAAAAATAATGTTCCATATTTTGAATATTCATAAGGTTCATCCAAATAAAGTGTTGCTTAGTTATCTTAATGTATCCTGACCCATGTTGTATTATGTAGTGAAATCAAAAAGTATAGCCCTGTTGCATGTACCCACTCATGCCACCGCACACTCTTGTTCATTTTACAATATAATATCTATATATTGGGTTATGTATGGCCATCTCCAACATGTGAACTGCAGTGATGTCTTCCTTTTGCAGGTGTCCATGCAGCACATCTAGGTAGCTATAATAATTCATTTTGTCCTAGTCCCCTTCAAGAAACACATCACACTGAATGACATTTGACGACCTTTATTAAATTCCCATAAACGTAATTTTTAACCAATATTAATTTATTTAATCCAAAGCATGATACAGGGGAAATACCATCAATGTAACATTATCACAGAACAGGACAGCGTAAACCTGCTCATCCTGATCAGTAAGCAGCATCCATACCTCCACTCGCTTACTTATAAAGCAGCATACCCGCACACTTCCATTACCATTTATTGCATTATACCTTCAACCAAATAAGCAGCTTCCTCTGCTTGCTTATGTACATATCAAACAGCGTAACCGCTCACTTTCCTTTTCCAACTTACTGAATTGACCATCCAAATACCAGAGAGGGAACAGAAGAGGGCAAGTCTGCCCATCTTCTCCACCCACCAGCCTGACCAGGCTGTTCCCCCTCTCTTCGACAAACTTCTAGCAATCTAACCACCATTAAGGCATCTGGCCAAACATCATTCGGTGCACCCTATCCCCACTAACCAAGCTGGAACAGAGTCATCAATTCTTAAAACCCTATCACATAACAAAATAACCAGTTACCTAAACCACTGAAAACAAAAACACTGATCCTTCTCCTATGCTGAGATTACCTAGCATACCCACAGCTTAGTTTCACACAACTTCATGAAACATGGACCAAACTGTGATGCAAAATCAGGACATTCTGTTAAAATCTGTACAGTTGAGAGGTATGAGAGATGGCTTGGAAATCAAAGGTTAAGCATCAAGCCTCACAATTGTAATACTTACTGCAGTCTTTCACCCTCCCTTCATTCTCCGTGTTTTTTTTTTTAAATCAACTACCACTCAACTGCTATCCCACTAATAAAAAGGGGGATGACACTCCATGCATTATGGTTAAAATTAGGACACCTTGCAGCTCCACAACTCACAAACCATTCCTTAGCTCATGACCAATGCATTATAAAAACCACACAGACTCAAATACATGCCATCATGCCACATTGCGACTCCATTTACCACCCAATCCAGTAATAACCAAATGAGCTCTCCTTAGTGCCAGAGCAAAAACAATTCTAATGACTCTCCAATCATTACCCTTCAACTGAACAACCAACACTAAACCCACCACCATCTGAAGCCACGCAGAAGCAAGAACAAACCATGATGCCCCATCTCAGCCCTGTTTCACTGCTTAAGATAACCAAAAGAAATGTCATTAAAATCCCCTTGCCTATCAATCCTCCCATCACAGTAATTATCCCTTATAAGCAATAAAACAACTTATCAGCCATCATGGCATTCTAGCAACTCTTCAACATGAGCCATACCATTTCCTTATTAAACAAAAGACAATGAAACCTAATCCCCAACCACTCCAACTACACCTCCTATGCCCACTTAATATGCAACCCTTATATACAACCTGCCAATTACCCTTCCTTCTATTTAACCAACCACCAGCATAACTCCCCCAGCTGGTCCCCGCATGTCTCCTTTGTCAAACAATACAATTCTCCATGACTTTTCATTCCTCTACCAAAGCCTAACCAAATTAATTTCCCAATAACCACCTGCCAAATGCACCCCAAAATACTAAACCAATTTCCCCACCTATACCCCACAACACCTACATACCTAAAGTGCTCCATCAAACCTGACATA
Organism: Protopterus annectens; assembly: GCF_019279795.1. Taxonomy (NCBI): domain Eukaryota; kingdom Metazoa; phylum Chordata; order Ceratodontiformes; family Protopteridae; genus Protopterus; species Protopterus annectens. Next base: position 1,634,616,697 of record NC_056731.1, on the reverse strand, counting down.
CTCAAGTCATACATACCAAAACATCTCACATTCGTCCAGAGTGCAAGTCACAACTTAATGAGTAACAGTAAATTCAGCCTAGAGTGTCCACCCATGTTTGTTTAGAAACAGATTAGGTGCTGCATGTGAAACAAATTGAACTTGATATTCCCAGACCACCACATATCTGAGCAGAACTCCAAATACTCAGCATCCCCAGTTGTCCGTCTATCCCCTCATCCAAACAACTCCCCCAAATTATGCCCACAAAACCCAACACCTGCTACAAAGTGTGTAAACAAATTCAAAATCCCATGAACAATCCAATACACCTACCAAGAGCTTACCCTCCTTAATCCACCACTTAGCCTTAAATTCTCCTTTAAAGCTTCCCTATTAATGCATCACCTCTGTATCCAATGCTAATTTTCCCAAAACACTCACCTGCAATGCTCCCACAAACTCTACTCATTCTTACGTCACCCCTGAAATTTACAAAATAACTAACCTACCCTTTCCCATACCACTGCAGCTGCACAAACACTACTTTGCTTGCAAGAAATGGATAGTCCTACTTTTCGACTCCAACACTCATTTGATTCTATAAATAAAATCAAAGTCTGTTACCCCCCCCCCCATATGTTACCCAAGTAACCAATTCAGGCTGCTGCAGTCTCAATGATCAAATGTCCCTTCCATACACAACACAAACACACCAAAATGAGTAAATAAATTTGCATCAAAACCTGTGGTCTCATTCCCTGTAGCTGCAGCAATTGAAAATCTCTTTGTATCAACTTGAATCACCTAAGAAGAGTGTTTCTTTCAGACCACCAGCTGATAGTACCTCTGCACCGATCATGATTGACTGCCTTATGTAGCATTCCAACATCTAAAACACCCAACATAACACCACCATCTGCAAAGAAAGAGAAAAATTTAAATCATCTGAAATACAAACACATTTAAAGACAACCTGCCCCCCAAAGCCTTCCGTAGACCCCAGAGCAGACCCCAACACATGTCACAGCAATTCCACGCCTTAATGGACAACCCCAAATGCCTTTAAACACCAACAATCCTGCTTCACCCTATCTGTAAGTTACCTTACCACACCTAACACCAAGTCTGACATGTCTAATGAGTACTTACTAATAAAAGACAAATGAAGTGCTGTGCACATTAAGTCCTTAACAGTCAATGCTGCTAGGTGCCACCTTACTCATGAACGATAGCATGAATTCCCTAACAGGTATGAAGTCTAAAAAACAGAAGTGTACGTCACTTGTTATAACTTCATTCCTAAAGAGTTGTCACCCATTTACCAAAAAACTCCATGTTACGGAATGGACCCAGAATGAGGCAAAATCCATATGTTCTGCCAAAGTCACAAACAATCTGCAAGTCAGGGATGCAAATTCTCTGAAATGCCTTTGGAAGGGTTCCCCTTTTTGCCCATTTGTCCCCATTATAGTAGCAGCATTCATCATCTTGGCAATGGATGGAGAAGCAGTCAATGTAATGAAAGTTATAAACTGTTCCATACCTTGCCAGTATAACAATTACTGACCCTGTGATGGCATACATGGCTCATAATGAGTATCCCCCCCCCCATAGTGCAACAGTCCATTCTAATCCCAAGTGCAGTAATTCTGATATGCCTAAATGAGCATCTAATAGTGTATCATTACCTACGACCTCACTGAATACCTCCCTAAAGCCTGGAATATCCGCCAGAGCAGTATCCATCACTTGTCAAGCCCACTTCCCTTGGACCACCGGCAGGTGCAAACTCTGCACTTCGATGCCATCTGCAAAAGAAAAGACAACTGTAAATCCTCTAAAAAGAAGTCTCTTTTCTCTCACAGCCTGGCCGTACAGAAGTCTGAAGGCTAACCATGTGACTAACCATGAGCTCCCTTACCTCCTCCAGCTGACGCAACAACCCATAAGTAGTCCTTCAGAAATTATACCTTGATCTTAGTTTTTATATATCCCCCTGAGCTCCGCCTTCCTTACTGTTTGCAAAGAGCCCAGGTCTCATCTCAGACATTAATACTTCTTATCACCATCTCCACGATTCCTATTTTTATTTAAACGACATACCCCTCAAGCCTTGTCCACTATGCAAAGTCGAATGCCCATGTCTTGCCTGAGAAATGAAGTCACTTTCTTGCAGCCAAACACTAACATACAGTTAAGTTACAGTACTAGGTGATATATACCTACATTTTACTTTTTCCATACCTGCTTTCTTTCCTGTTCAAAATAAGCTGCTGCTAATTGTATTTTCTCCCTCTCCAAAGCCACGTGCAAAATCCCAGCACCTGTCCACCCAATATGTCACCAGCATCCCAAAGTAACAAATTCAGACAAGACTGTAAATAATGGGGAGGGGCAAAACCCCAAAATTAGGAACCATCCCTAAACACTGTCCCCATAAACTCAGAAGCCAATACACAGCAACTCTTACCTTAGCATGGCTTTTCTGAAGTGTTTGAAGCCTGAACGAATGCCAGTCATTGGTTTCAGACTGCAGTGTGTGATGATTCACTAGAAAACCACAACTTCATGAAACATGGACCAAACTGTGATGCAAAATCCGGACATTCTGTTAAAATCTGTACAGTTGAGAGGTATGAGAGATGGCTTGGAAATCAAAGGTTAAGCATCAAGCCTCACAATTGTAATACTTACTGCGGTCTTTCACCCTCCCTTCATTCTCCGTGTTTTTTTTTTCTTAAATCAACTACCACCCAACTGCTATCCCACTAATAAAAAAGGGGGATGACAGTCCATGCATTATGGTTAAAATTAGGACACCTTGCAGCTCCACAACTCACAAACCATTCCATTTTTATGAACATTGCAGCCTTGCAGATCTACTATGCCATAGTTATATACCTGAAATCATAAAACACCCAACTGGCCAACTCATCTCTCATTTCTCAAACTCCTAATGCAGGAATCCAGGCAACACCATACTAAAACAAGGCAAGGACTGAAACTATGGGAATTTATTTATTTTTATTTTTAACTATTGTCCTTGCAGACTTAAAACAGCAGTTTTTACCTTAGCATGAATATGTTGAAAGATCTGTAACTGAAACTGATTGTCATTAGTGTAAACTGCAGTCAAATGATCTGCCACTAATTCACTAGAAAGCCACAATTCTTTAAGACAGACCAACCTATGAGACAGAACTGAACATTTTGTGAGCAAAAACTTGCGTCTTCTTGATCATTTGTATGTCCAGGCCTCCCTAAGACTAACAGTCCTCTGCACATGCATGCAAGCTACTTCTAGTCACTGCAGGAACTCATTTAAAACCAGCCTGCTGCTACCACCACCGCCTCACACCCAGCTGAAAAACTTGGTGGCTTCACTTGACATAAGACATACGGCCCTAATTGTTCCTACCTAACAAGTAGGCTTGGACTTCAACCGAGCCTGACTGCCATAAAGTTGGCTGAAATTATCAATAAAACAAAGTAAAATAACCAAAAACCTCCATTCTTTCAAGTATGGATTTTTTCATTTTTTACCATTTCCTTTTGAGTACAGCATCATTGGTATTATAAGGAATCTGTCATACTGAAAGAAAAGCGAACATTGCAGCTGATATACACATTCAGTCATTATGGCATTGTTACAGGTTAAACTACAAACTAGCAAAATATAAAAGTTACAACTTTCAACAGATCTCTAAATAAGATGGCTCCCATACCCCATGAAAGTACACCATACTTTGGAGACATCCTGCTGATGTGCTACACGCACTCAGTCACACTCCTCTTTAACAGTCATAAAAGCAGCCTGTCTCCCCCCACCCAACGCCCTGGAAAACTGTAAATTTGGTCAGCTGCAAGACTCATTTCTGAGTGATAGCACTCTCGGCAGTATATAGTATTGGACAAATAAACAGTATTTAGATGGGCACTGAAATTATGCTCCAGATACGAAGTAGGATAAGCAGCTCATGACAAACCCATCTCCTGCCAACCTATGTTGTGCCTGGTAAACGGGCAGAAAAACGGCTCAAACTAGGGCAACCCCCCCATGAAACAGCAGCACCCAAGCCCCTTCCACAGAACAGTTAACTTCACAGGACTGTTATATACACTGTGCCCATGAGCAATAACAGCTGCTGACACCAATATTCATTTACCTGTGAAACAGAGCACTGTAAAGACTGACACCCAGACCCACATGAGCAGATGTAAAGGATGGAAGAAGCTGGCAGCTACCCTGCTGAGTGCAAAGGCCCTTTTTTGTATTTTTTTTATGTCTCTAACAATGACTGCAACCGGACCACCAGGAAGGAAAGGACTCCAGCGAGTTACAGCACATTTGAAATGAAAGCTAACCTGCCGACTATGTACCCCTTAGGAAAACTGCTACAGACCAAAAGCTAACCTGCCAACAACAAAGGTAAAAAGTTCACAAAAACATGAGGCAAGCTCTGGACTGTATGCCAAATCTGAATACGTGAGCACTATACATACCTGCTGTCTCCTCCATGGAAAGGACTCCTTCAGCTGTTAATCGGATTATATGCATGTGCCAACCCCCAGATGTTATTAGCAGCCATCTTCGAACATGAATGCATATTAGTACAACCTGGGAGCTCCTTCAGCCATGAAAAGCTTTCCCGCTGTTCTATCTACCATAAGTGATCAACAAACTCCTCACGAAAATGACTACATCTTATTTATGCTTTATATCGTCCACCACCACAACCTAAAACAAGCAGATGACCATTGCAAGTTTGCTACTTAAAACTCAAACCACCAGTAAGGCAAGCCTGGGAGACCAAATGAACTGACATAGCACCATTATTCTATTGATTTGCAGAACAAAGCCAATGATAGCTAATCTGCTATAAAACAGAGCATAATCAAAAGCCCCTTTCTCAAAATTATTATACCCATAACCCACCCAAACCTTATGACAACTCAAAATAGCAAAAAAAAAAAAAAAACCCTCACCCAGTACCAATATGCCCAAACCTCATCTAGTGCCAACATGGTCCAACATTCCCCGAGGCCTACCTGTTCTCCAAAATACCTACAGGTCGTCATGGATGTAAAACCTGCCATAGCAAGTTCACACCAAAATGTGACTCCTACTCCAGTTACACTTGCCTAAAATCCTTTAAGCCCCTCCTTACCTCTACCTCATTTCCTCCCAAACCTCATACATTCCTATTTAAACCTATCCTCCCCCTATCCTCCTAATTCCTGCTACTCTATTTATCTAACCTCACTTAAAGATGTCCCTGGAGAAACTGGTCTGTTTCAACCCTCATTTTCCATTTTTTAGAACATTGCTGGGGTAGGTTGTCATGCAAATTGAATACAAATGTAGCTGTATGCAATTATCTTTTTATAGACTAAACACGTCAAAGCATTATATTCCATTTATTGCTATGTTGTTTATCACAGATGTTATATATTACAGCTCCATCTGTTGCAATAATAGATGATGCTACCACGACAGCAAGTGAAGGAAATGAAAAAACACAGAATATTTGCACATTCTAATTACATAGTCACTTTTTGCTTTATTTCTTTGATGGAGGTCCCATTGACTGCTGCATCTTACTGATGAGAATCTAATTTCCATTGCCCTTTTACTACATTTCACAACTTCACAGCTAATCTTATTGTTAGATGAGAAAAGCCATCCAGTTTTCTTTCAGTCCTGATGGAAGCGATTTTAAAGTAAAAGCAGTTTCATTAATGAGATGTATGTTGACAAAAGTATGTTGTTTCTTTTCTTAGCTTTTTGAAACATAGTATATGATGAGAAAATAATTTGATGTTTGCAAATGGCAGTGTTTTCACAATTTGTGAAAGCAATTTGCCTCACTTTCCATTTCTTGGTAGTCAATGTTAAAGCTCTCTCTCCTTATTCTTAGTAAAGTAAATTGCAAAAAGAATGTACCATTCAAAGGAGTCTACAGCTCACATGTTTTTATGACTTTATATGTTCATGTTAAGTTCAGTTTGTAGAGCAATCAAGCTTAAGTGATACTAAGAGTTTTTTAGTTACCTCTGCTAAAAAAATTAATTCCACATAACTCTGGCATGTTTTATGGAGAATATTTAGCACTAACTTGATATTCATAAATCAATGGTAAAATCAGCCTTGCTTCAGCAATCCATTTTCAATATATGTTATTCTAGAGTATTTAATAATAGCTTAATTTGCATTTCAAACATAATTAAATAAATACATTTATTTATTTATTTATTGCCATTTGATTACTGAGAAAGTCTAACTGGGTAGTAGCCCATTTTCAGTGGAGGCCTGTGGAGAAAAACTGCAAAGTATTACAAAGCATTTTAAGAATAATACAAAAGTCCAATAATACCAGTGTGTACAGAATAAATGCTTCTCAAACCAAAAAATAAATCCAACAAGCAAAAGTAAGATGAAGCAACATCAGGCTATCATAAAACCAGCAACGGTTTATTCAGGAAAAAGGCACAGGCAAAGGCATAAGCACTTTCAAAGTATTACAACTACTTCATCAGATGCATAAAATCTATTTCATTCAATGCCCATTAAATAAAGTGAAATAATCACATGACATCCTAGTGAAACTCTTAAAGAGATAACATTTCAAATATATGCAGTATATGGTAAGTAAATGTTACTTTATCATTAAGTCCTAAACATAGTGTAATGATCACAAGTACAGAACTGAAAGCTAGAAAGGGTAAGAGAACATCTGAATGAGAGCTAAAAAAGCGACTTTACCTGATTTAAGTATATTTTTTGTGGCTTTCCACTTCTATATATCTAGCAACTGTATTTTGCCTGCTGCTGATACATTGTTATTGTTTATTCTGCATTTATTCTGTTATTGCACTTGTTTCTCAGTTTGTTACTTTTATAATCTGTAACTGTTGCAAATTGTTTGTGTAGGCTGTGATAGCCGATTTATAGCATTTATAAATGTTTACTGTATCTGTCTCTGCTTGTTTTCTTGAAAAAAACAAAAAACAAAAAAATATCTCTTGTTTTCCCGCCTTACTAAGCTAGAATAGTCCAGTTTCAGAGCTTGCTGATCCCTGGACTTTGTTTGCAGTTCCTGTTACTGATTCTTTACCTAATTTGGAAGAGAGGATGCTCCCTTGCTTACCAGTGGGAGTGGGAAGCATTGAGCTGCCTGTTGGTCCAGTTTTGTGAGGTTTCAGCCAGCAACTTGTAGTTTATTGGTCGTTATGGGCCAGTTCCTAGCTTCTTTCAGCCCCCTGATATAAAAAATGCTAAACGCACGTTTTTTAGCTTGTACCTACTCAGCACAGATCCTCGTGGTGGCCAGCAGAGTAATCCAAGCTTCAGAGAGATAAAAAAGTGACTTTACCTGATTTAAGTATATTTTTTGTGGCTTTCCACTTCTATATATCTAGCAACTGTATTTCGCCTGCTGCTGATACATTGTTATTGTTTATTCTGCATTTATTCTGTTATTGCACTTGTTTCTCAGTTTGTTACTTTTATAATCTGTAACTGTTGCAAATTGTTTGTGTAGGCTGTGATAGCCGATTTATAGCATTTATAAGTGTTTATTGTATCTGTCTCTGCTTGTTTTCTTGAAAAAAAAAAAAACCCAAAAAAATATCTCTTGTTTTCCCGCCTTACTAAGCTAGAATAGTCCAGTTTCAGAGCTTGCTGATCCCTGGACTTTGTTTGCAGTTCCTGTTACTGAATCTTTACCTAATTTGGAACAGAGGAGGTTCCCTTGCTTACCAGTGGGAGTGGGAAGCACTGAGCTGCCTGTTGGTCCAGTTTTGTGAGGTTTCAGCCAGTAACTTGTAGTTTATTGGTCGTTTTGGGCCAGTTCCTAGCTTCTTTCAGCCCCCTGATATAAAAAATGCTAAACGCGCGTTTTTAGCTTGTACCTACTCAGCACAGATCCTCGTGGTGGCCAGCAGAGTAATCCAAGCTTCAGAGAGATAAAAAAGCGACTTTACCTGATTTAAGTATATTTTTTGTGGCTTTCCACTTCTATATATCTAGCAACTGTATTTCGCCTGCTGCTGATACATTGTTATTGTTTATTCTGCATTTATTCTGTTATTGCACTTGTTTCTCAGTTTGTTACTTTTATAATCTGTAACTGTTGCAAATTGTTTGTGTAGGCTGTGATAGCCGATTTATAGCATTTATAAGTGTTTACTCTGCTTGTTTTCTTGAAAAAAAAAAAAAAACCCAAAAAATATCTCTTGTTTTCCCGCCTTACTAAGCTAGAATAGTCCAGTTTCAGAGCTTTCTGATCCCTGGACTTTGTTTGCAGTTCCTGTTACTGATTCTTTACCTAATTTGGAAGAGAGGAAGTTCCCTTGCTTACCAGTGGGAGTGGGAAGCATTGAGCTGCCTGTTGGTCCAGTTTTGTGAGGTTTCAGCCAGCAACATGTAGTTTATTGATCGTTTTGGGCCAGTTCCTAACTTCTTTCAGCCCCCTGATATAAAAAACGCTAAACGCGCGTTTGCGCGGTTTAGCGCGGAGTTGCCACTGTTGCACACTAGGGCAGCGCCGGTTAAGCAGATTTAAACTATTAGGGCTACCTAAAGTCCACTCTTCAAATTTTCCCTTAAAACTACCTTCCTCGAACTATACTACTGATCTAATCAGCATATCCTATAACTAAAAAGATCATCTCTACCTGACTCCGAGTAGCCTATTCTGTATCTGTCAAACCTAGCACTTGCTCCTACAGTACTTATCACCGAGATACAGCAATCTTGTTATAGATAGTACCCCAAAAAGGCGAACCCCATTTCTCGGACACCCACATCCCCCGGAATCTCTTTTACAGTTTTTTTGTCTATTCCTTCTAGCATGTCGAGGGATCAGTTGCTAGTATCCTCTCCTGCTCAGCTGGTGAACCTGGGAATATTGAGGCAATGTTACAATTGCCTCATGTACACAGACAACCCTCTCCTCCTCCCACAAAACACAAATACATGCGAGAGATGCTACTATATGGCCAAACTGGAGGCTGAGCTCTCTCAACTTAGAACTGGCAAGACCAGACAGGAGGAGAAGGTTACCACACACACTATAGACCCAGTCTCACATAGTACCATCACAACCTCAAATCATACACATAAACACACAAAGACATACTCAGAGTCTCTGATCAAAAATCTACCAAAACAGCAGAGGCCACCAAAGCAGACACCCAAACAACCACCACCTCAGAACACAACACCTGCAACACATAGACCTCACAGTCAGAGTGTCAAACAGTCACAGCCCTTAAGGCCAAACACAATGCCAGACACACTAGTCATTGGTGACTCCATAGTCAGACACACTGACGTCCCGCTCACCAGACTGAGTAAGGAGAGCATTACAGTAAGCTGCCTGTCGGGCGCTAGAATCCGCCACATAACGCAAGCACTCAGGTCTCTCAACAGCAGGTACAAATACGACTCAGTCATTATCCACGCTGGTGTAAACGACCTGAGACGTACCTCCTTGGACTACATGAAAAAAGACATTGAGGAGCTCTCTGATTATGTAGCCCAGGCAGGTATGACCCTGACCTTGAGCAGTATCCTACCTTCACCAAGAATGATGCCACAATACAGAGATAAGATGATCAGCTTTAACAATTGGCTTAAACTCTGGTGTCATTCAAAGGGGATCCAATGTCTGTCTGCCTGGGATGACATGCTGGACAAGCCACGCTGCTTCACAAGGGACGGCTTGCACCTGTCACCCCTGGGATTCCGGATATTGGCAAAGGCTCTTGCCACCCCCATAGTGCCTTTTTTAGGCAAGGCTCAAATTCTAAACCTACCACCCTAGAACACAAAAAAGGAAAAAAACTAAGGGTAATGCTGCTCAATGCCAGAAGTCTAAATCTCAAAATGCACGCACTCGAGGCCCTCCTCAGTATGGAGAACATCGATGTCTGTGCTGTGACAGAAACCTGGTTCAAGGCTCCTGAGAGCACCCCAGCACTAACAGGTTTTACCTCATACCATGCCCGCCCCAAAATCCGGACAATACCAAGAAAGGAGGGGGGGGTATCCATATTCATCAAGGACACCCACACCTCAAGACTGGTGGCAACGCACGATGCATCGGAGACCATCCAGGTGCAATTAACCATAGGCAAGACTGCTCTGCAAATTGTAGCATGTTACAGGCCACCCTCACAAACTCAGGAACCTCACATGGCTTTCCTGAAAACACTGGAGGGGATAAATGTATCTCCAAACACCATCATACTAGGTGACTTCAATTACCCTAATATAGACTGGGAACACTACTCAAGCCCAAACACCCTAGCCCAAAAGTTCCTGGAATTCATAAACTCAAATGCCATGGAACAACTAGTCACCATCCCCACAAGAGGAGAAAACATACTTGATCTCATCATCACGAACATGGGAGCACAATGTTCAACACCGGAAGTATACCCCTCACTCGTGAGATCTGATCACAAACTAATCTTGCTGGAGGTCCTCATCCCACCCCCACCTGAAATAAAAAAGACCACAGTAAAAAAACTTCTCGAAAGCCGACTTCACACTTCTAAAGACTAGTGTGGTCTCCTTTAAGGCCCCCGAGCCTGCGGGAAACAGTACTCAAGCCGCTGAATCACTTACAAATGCCTTCTACCAGCACCTGCAGGACTGCATGGATAAGGCAATCCCAAGCAAAACAAAGACTCTTTGTACCAAGGGCAAGCGTCCAGTCTGGTGGACCCCAGCCATAAACAAACTCTACAACAAAAGGAGGAAGCTACTACAAGATAGAGCAAAATCCTTAAAAGGTAAGACACCTTTGATCACTATAAGTAAAAAACTAAGAGCTCTCATAAAATCATCCAAAGCAAATTTTGAGAGAAAAATAGCTAAAGACTCAAAAGACAATCATAAGGCCTTCTTTAGCTATGTTAGAAACCTGGGAGGAAACTCCCTGATATGCTCAGAACTGGTTCAAAATGATGTGAAGATTACTGATCCTACAGACATTGCCAACATACTGGCTGACAGGTTCAGTGCAAACTGGCCCCCCAAAAGGAGAGATATCTATACCAAATGGTTGCAGCCCCCCAAACATCTCAAACGCCCAAGTGAGTACTGCTCTCTCCAAAGCAAAAAACACAGCATCCATGGGACCTGATGGTGTCCCAGGCTGTGTGCTCCACGAACTCAACAAGGAATTAAACCCACAGCTAGGACAGCTGTTTAATCATAGTCTCACCTCTGGATACGCACTCCAGGAGTGGCGCACTGTGACTGTGGTCCCACTTCACAAAGGCGGTGCCTCCACAGACCCTGGAAATTACCGGCCCATTAGCTTGACAAGCCTTATCTGCAAAGCTATGGAGAGAATCATAATGGACCTCATAAATAAAGACATAGGGAATTTGCAGACTTTGGATCCAACCCAGTTTGGCTTTGTCAAAGGCAGATCATGCCTTTTAAACTTGGTTGACTTTTTCGAAACAGTCACCAAAGCCATTGATGAGGGAAAGGCAGTCCATACAGCCTACCTCGATCTGGCGAAGGCCTTCGATACAATACCCCACTCAGGTATCATTGAAAAACTCATCAGCTTAAATGTTAACCCATACATCACAAGATGGGTTGCAAACTGGCTGAGTGACAGAACCCACAGGGTCAGAGTTGCTGGCGCCATGTCAGACTCAAAGCCTGTCACAAGTGGTGTCCCACAGGGCTCAGTCCTGGGCCCACTCTTGTTTGGCATCTACTTTTCCGAAGTACAAGCAAACACAGGAGGGTATGGCTGACAAAGTTTGCAGATGACTGCAAACTGGGCGCCGTAGTCGAAAACACATCTGACACAGATATCCTTCAGAAGGGTCTCACAGAAACGGATGACTGGTGCCAGAGCCATGGCCTAAAGTTAAATGCCAAAAAATGCATAGTCATACCCTTCGGGAAAAATAAGGTTACCCCTAGCTACCATATAGGTGGTAATCCTCTGAGCACAGAAGAAGTTATCAGGGACCTGGGGACCCAGGTTGACAGTAGCCTGTCATTCGACACCCATGTAGCTAAAGTAGTTAGGAAGACCTTCTACATTGCCCACCTTATCATGAAGGGATTCACATCTAGATCAAGGGAGGTCATAGTCTCCCTATACTCATCACTCATCAGACCAATGATTGAGTACAATGCCCCATTCGGAATGTATCTGACCCGACACTTGCAGCAGCTGGAGAGGCCACAAAAGTTCCTCACCAAAAGGATAAAGGGTCTCAAAAATCTGTCCTATGCTGCCCGACTGAAACAACTCCAGCTCTATTCAGTCACTTACCGCTTGCTCAGAGGTGACCTTTGCCTGACATACAAGGCCATGTCAAACCCAGATTTGATGAATATGCTTCACCTCAAAAAATCTAGATCCGTCAGAGCCACAAGGGCGGGAGACTTAAACCTCGACACGGCTATTAATAGGACGTGCTGGAGGGATAGATTCATCACCCAAAGACTCCCTATGCTGTGGAACAAAATCCCGGTATATGTGGGGCAGAGCACCTCGCTGGCCTTGTTCAAGAGAAATCTTGACCAATGGATGGGAGATCGCAGATATACTCCAGGGATTACCTCAGTGTCACTGCTAGACAGAGGCACAGCAAAATAATGGGTATAGTTCCCCATACAAAAGGGGTGGCGTAAGCCACAAAACTATGGGCTAGGCTTATAAATGCCCTCGGGCAGATAGCCTAGTATGAACCTATGAACCTATGAACCTATGAACTATGGTTAGGACTGCATTAGCTAAACATGTAGCAGGCACTTTCCTAGAGCATGTATTAAGATTTCAAGTTATAGATATGGTGCAGGAAATTCTCAGGGGAGGTGTGTTAAATAAAATTAATAATTCAGTACACAGGAGGTTCAGATTCAAAAGTTTACTAGTGTACACCAGGAGGCAAAAAAAACATACAAGTACAGAATTTTGTCTGACATGATGCAGGAAGTACAGAATATTTTATAGTGTTTGCATTCAAGTTATGCCCACCTTACTGGCATGGTTAGTCACAAGGCATCTACATCACTTTTACTAACAGTATTCTATTCATCTAATAATGCTGATGCAGTACATTTAAAAAAAACTTTTCCTTTAGATACAATATGGCCTTGCTATCCAGCTGGTCAGTCAAAATGTCTTTCTGTAAAGTTACTTATTAAAGGTCTCATATCAGTTCGAATACAATAGCAGCTTCAGTCTTTTAATGCATGTCTTTGTTCTGTTACACTTTCTCACACAGCTGTGTTTTTATCTTACAAGGGCAAGTTACTCCATCAGGAAAGGAAGATTTAATTATTTACAAGGACAAGTTATCTTATCAGGAAGGAGCGGAAGATTTACACATTTAATTTCCTGACCCGGCAGATAATCACTTATGAAAAGCATAAACATTAAGCTTGCTGAGCTGGCAGCTGCCAGGGTCAGGGGTCAAAGCACACTGCAGTTTCAGAAGCTACTTGCATTTACACATGAATTTATCCCTTCTGTTATATGATTAATAGAATAAAATGCATTATAAACTACCTTGCTTTTAAACTAGCATTTCACATATATTTAAATACATATTTTTCTAACATTTTCCCCCTATTAATACTTTTTATTCTATTTTGAAGTATGCATTGTGTCATTTCATCTCCTAGCCTTTCCCACTCAGGATTTTCAGCTAGGTGAGTCATTTAATCTATACTTCAGAGAAAGCGTCATTTGAAATCAATCTTTCAATTTCAATATCTTGGTAGAAAGTTTCAGTAACAGATATATCAACAAAATCTTTGATTAATCTTTTCATGTAGGGAATTCCACAGCAACCACATGCCCCTATTAGGAGTATACCCACACAAATGGCAATCAGAATATTCATTAGGATGGAACCCCACCCCCCAAACAGATTCTGGAAAAAGTCTGTCAGTGGGTTTGGGCCTGGTTCAGTCATGGCTGATACTTGCTGGATTACCTCTAGGTGGTTATTTATCTCGTGGCGATTGTCAGGGATGAAAGCACAGCATTCTTCTTTGATAAGCGCACACGTACCACCTCTCGCCGCTAGGGTGAAGTCAAGAGACATCCAATTTTGTAGCACAACAGTTCTCATTGCATTCAGTTCATCAGTCACCAATTCTAGGGCGGAAAAAGTTGCATTACTCATTACTTCGAGAAGTTTCGACAACTTCCTCAGCTCCAAGATCGATTTGACTGCTCCATAGGCTGGTAATATTCCTGCCCAGGATATAACACTGTCACTCAAGTCCATATGAGTCAATTCACTTTTGTCTTTTACTGAATTATGGTCTTTCCAACCAGCTTCGATCTTCCCAACTGGATTCACAGGTTTCTTAACTGGACCTTCAGATTTTCGAGCTGTTTCTCTTACGTTCCTTATCTTACCCAAAGGTAATTCTGCAGTATGTCTTATTGCTGGAACCAGATAACCCAAAAAACAACTGCCGGACCAATTCTCAGGTAACCATTTATATGCCTTTTTCCCACAAATAAAATAACAGTTTTCTACTTTAGTACTAATATGCATCAGCCCTGCATGAAACATTTTCTGATCTATAACTGACAATTGTTTAAACAAAACTGGATTTTTTTGAATGTCACTCATAGTCGTTTTCAATGAGTTTAAATACGAGTCATAATTAGTATTGCAAAATGTATTGCCATTACCATTCTTAATATAACATTGGTAAGATATGGTTATATTACAATTGCTCCAGCCCACCTGGAGGGTGTCATTTTTATAGAAACATACAACTCCTTTTTGTGTGACAGGTAAAAATAAAGCTATTTTGTCCTGTGATCTCACAGTTCCTGTGTCGAAAAGTAAATTCTCCCAAGTCTCATTTATCCCCAAGGGAACAGCAGACATTATCAGTCCTCCATATGCTATTGGTATAGCTGTACAAACCCAGCAATTTGAAATGTTCATAGTCTCTGCATACACACGTTTCATGGCCAGGTATGTGTTAAAATTTAGATGCCAGTCTATAGACGTTTCATCACGCCTTCCCACTTTCACTTGTGTGGTTGTGTGTAGGATGAACCACAGCAAGAGGAAAATTGTCACAATTACAGTTAATAAATGTACACACAACAAAATGATTATGCAACATCTCTGGGGTTGATCTAAACTTCTATTCGCTTTGTTTTTGGCTATCTCGGTCTGGTTGTGTATCAGTCTCAAAGTTTTTATCAAGTTGAAAGTTCTTTACCGGTTTACAATGCGTCAAATGAACCCAGGACGTCCTCTCAGCTACTCTAACTGCAGTAGGCATTGCCAACAGAACCTGGTACGGACCTTCCCACTTTGGACTCGCCCAGTTTTTCCTTTTCGTCACTTTCAGCCAAACCCACAACCCTGGGGCCAAGACTGCTTCCACCGGTCTGGTCTGTTCCTTATCTGAAAAAGAGTTAAACTGCAAAACAGATTTATTCCTTAACAATTTCTTCATATATTCTGCTAACGAACTGTCAGCCTCCTGCTCTGCAGGCATGAGAGCTTTCCAATGAGGCACATAATAGGCTCTCCCAAAAATCATTTCAAAGGGAGTCAAACCCTTTGCATTTGGAACCATTCTCATACTCAGCAGTGCTAAAGGCAGACAGTATATCCAATTCTTTTGGGTCTCCTCTACTAGCTTCCTAAGTTTACTTTTTAGGGTACCATTGTACCTTTCCACCAGTCCTGCTGACTGTGGGTGGTAGGCACAATGGTTCTTTAAGGAGATACAAAAAATCTCCAAAGCTGGTGAATCATCTGGTTCACAAAATGTGTGCCGTTGTCACTATAAATCCTCTCTGGAATGCCAAATCTAGGGATTACTTCTTTTATCAGGGCTTTTGCCACTGTTGCTGCATCCGGGTTTTTGGTTGGAAAAGCTTCTACCCATTTAGAAAACATGTCTACAATAACTAAACAAAACTTCTTCCCTTTACATTTATTCAATTCTATGAAATCCATACAAATAGTATGGAACGGGTATGGTGGTATAGGAAAACTTCCTTGCTTGGTTTTAAATGCTCCTTGTGCATGGTGCTTGTTACAAGTATGACAAGCTGCACAAAATTTTTTTGTGTAGTTTATGTATCCATATGTTTGGAATATTCGATTTACTAACTGTACCATCCCCCCTGTTGAGACATGGCTCTGCCCATGGCTCAACAAAGCTGCATATCTAAATAAATTAGATGGCAATATTGTTTTTTTCTCTTTGGAAATGTACAGTCCATTCTCAAGAATTGCACCTCGTTTTACCCATTTTTGTTTTTCTGCTTTTGTAGTAAGCGTCTGCATTGTTTTTAACATGTCTAAATCTAAAATCTCAGAGGGCTGTAATTCCTAGTTCAAAAATAAAGTTTCTGAGTCTGAGGCTGCTTGCTTTGCAGCTGCATCAGCTCATGCATTGCCTTTTGAAATCTTATCCTGTTGTTTTGTATGAGCTACACATTTACAAATAGCTACTTTGGTAGGTAACTGAATAGATTCTAATAACTCCAAAATAAATTGCGCATGATTAATAGGTTTTCCACTGGATGTTATCATTCCTCTATTTTTCCATTGTTGTGCAAATACATGTACTGTAGAAAAAGCATACTGACTATCAGTATATATGTTCACACACTTGTTTTTTGCTAAAGTACATGCTCTCGTCAAAGCTATCAATTCAGCTGCTTGTGCAGATAAGTTGTGTGGTAAGGATTGAGCTTCTAAAATTTCAGTGTCTGTAACTACTGCATATCCCACCAGATTCTTCCCTGTAGGACCCCTTCTGCATGAGCCGTCCATGTAATATGTCACCTCGGCATTATCCAAGGGCATATCTGTAAGATCTTGTCTGGGTAAAGCTAACTGTTCAATTTCCTGCAGGCAGCTGTGTGGTGTGCCCTCCACAGGAGTTGGAAGTAATGTTGATGGATTCAATGTCGTATATCGTTCAATTGTCATATGAGGATGGCTCAGCAGTATAGTCATACATGAAAGATGTCTAGCAGGAGAAAGGTATGCCATTTTCTCTTGCAGTAAAATTATTGCAACTGCATGAGGCACTCTCAATGTGAGAGAGTGGAATAACACCACTGAGGCTGAAGCCTGTACTGCCATTGTGGCTGCAACTACTGCTTGTACACAGTGAGGCAAAGATCGCACCACTGGGTCTAACTGTGATGAATAGTAGGCTATAGGGCATTGCTTGTCTCCATGTTGTTGCGTCAATACTGACGTCATATACCCTTGCTTACAATCTACGGTCTGAAAGAATTGTTTGTGATAATTTGGAAGTCCTAAAACTAATGAAGAAGCTATCAACTGCTTCAACCTGCAGAAAGCTGTTTCTGCTTCAGTTGTCCATTGCAATAAATCTTGTGCTGCCATTGGTGTTTTATATATCAAATCAGTCAGTGGAGCAGATTCCAAAGCATACTTTGGTATCCAGCTCCGACAAAAATTAGTTGTACCTAAGAAAGACATCATTTCTTTCTTGGTTGTTGGTTTGAGTGCTTGCAAAATTGCTGTTTTTCTTTCCTCATCTAGTATTCTACCTTCATTGGATATTACATATCCAAGGTATCTAACTTGTTTTCTCCAAAGTTGTAACTTACTTTTGTTTACTTTGTGTCCTTGTATTGCTAAAAGTTTCAATAATGCTACAGTATCCTCTCTGCACTGCTGCTGGGTGGGGGCTGCTAGCAAGATGTCATCTACATAAAGTAGAATTTGACTACCTCCCGGTGGGGTAAATCCTGCCAGGTTGCTAGCCATTTCTTGTGCAAAAATTGTTGGGCTCTCACAATATCCCAGTGGTAGTCGAGTATATGTATACCTTTTACCCTGAAATGTAAATGCAAACCAATATTGACTATCAGGATGTATAGGTATTGAAAAGAAAGCATTGCTAATATCTACCACAGAGAAATACTTCTGTTGCAGTTCTAAATCATTTAACAAAGTATGTGGGTCTGGCACCGTAGGTGCTCTAGGTATTACTGCATTATTTACAGCTTGTAAATCTTGTACCATCCGCCATTCCCAGTTTGCTTTTTTAACAGGAAATAGGGGTGTATTGCATGGTGAATCAGGAGATTCTACCAGTACTCCTTCTTTGAGTAATGCTGCTATTATAGGCTTAATTCCTATTTCTGCATCCTGTGGTCTAAAAGCTGACTTTGGGGTAATTGTAACTGGTCCTGCTGTTCGAATAAGTCCTACATCTGACTTGCCTGTTGACCAAAGGGTTGTTGGAATTTCACATAAGGTCTTTTATTCTTCTTCTAATAAAAATGCTAATCAGCTGTCCTCGCTAGATTACAAGTGTACAGCTGGATGTGTCTGTGTCAACCAATTCAGTTTTTGTTTTTGTATCCCTTGTTCTGATAGTTCTAAATCAGTCTGTTTTTCCCATCTTGTTACTTTTTCTCCTAAGTCTGCCCATTTGACACTTTTGTTCTTTGTCAAGCTGACATATGGCAACCAATTTGATC
This sequence comes from Protopterus annectens, assembly GCF_019279795.1. NCBI lineage: Eukaryota > Metazoa > Chordata > Ceratodontiformes > Protopteridae > Protopterus > Protopterus annectens. Next base: position 1,634,598,206 of record NC_056731.1, on the reverse strand, counting down.
TATACAATGCAAGGAATTCTTGAGGTAATGAACAGCTAACTACACTGTTCCCCTCAGCATCCCAGTACAAAGTACGCAAAACCAATCTAGTTGCACGATTTCTAAACAGTTTTTGCTCATACTCTCTATCAGGTCCTGGTGTGGTACAGTAGTATAGAGTACAGTGTAATAAATGCTGTCGATCATTGTCAAGGGAGGGGGCTTTACTGATGGCTATGTTCATCAGTTCCTCGGTTACTGCCCCTGGACCAGTTGTGACTAGGTCCTGGCTGTACCAGTAAAATGTTTCACCCTCCGATCGCACTACAAAGGTATCCATTTGTCTCTGTGCCTCCATACCTTGTACAGTTGGAACTACTGCTATGCCAAATATCTGCATAAGGTCCCTGCCCAATAGGTTTACTGGACATTTTGCAGAAACAACAATTTTACTTCTCTGGGTCATACCTGAAACAGGGTCAGTTATTGCTATATCATGGGAGAGTGGCTCCCTGTATAGCTGTCCGTTTGCTGCTTTTACTAATATATAATCAGGTGATTTGGAATGTTCTGTTAACTTGGAGGGGTGTATCAAAGTCCATGACGCTCCTGAGTCACACAGGAATTTGACTTCCCTTCCCTCCACCAGAAGTGTCACTTCCGGTTTTGTATCTGCTAGGTAGAGCTCCAGGCTCAACAATGCTAAATCTAAAATTTCATTTCCATTTTCGTCTAAGTCAATTTGTACTTCCTCTGTCCCTTCTACTACATTGGCATTTGTCTTTTCTATTCTAGCTGTTACTGGTGATTCCTGACTTTCATATGATGTATCCTCACTATCATATAGTCAGTCCTCATCCCCTTTATCTTCCGTCGTTGCTTTCTTATTTTGTTTACAGTCCCTAGCTAGATGCCCTTTCTTTCCGCACTTGAAGCATTCACCTCTCTTTTTCCTTTCTTCAAAATCTTCTGATCGTTTGTCAGACTGTTTGTTTCCCTGGGCATTCTTCTTGCCCTTTTTACCTGACTGTAATACAAATACTTCGGCTCCATCTTCAGCAGTGAAGACTTGCGCCTTCTTTTTCTTTTTACTATTAAAATGTCTCTCAGCATGTCTAGCATATTCGAGTAAGGCTTGTAGCCTCCCTGTTCAATGATCTATCATATGCTTCGTAATGAAGCTACTAATAGGTGCAATGCAACCTTTCAAAAATGCATTTTTTAATTGCTGTTCATATGGGGAATCATTCGTTTGGTTCTCAGGAACCAACATACCGCTATGATTATTAAAACATTCTAATAATCTAGCATAATATCCATCTATTGTCTCATTTTCCTGTTGTATGCATTGATTAATGCAAGTCCAGTCTGCTCTAGGTTTCCATTTCTCAGAGATTCAGTCTGTCAGACCTTTTACTCTGTTGTCTAATTCTGAGTCACTATGTGGGAGTGGCCTAAGTTCTGCATTACGAGGATTCCAGGTGCCACAAATCATGTGCCAATCTGGACCTATAATTTGTCTTACTACTTTTTCTACTTCTTCCCCATTCAAGTGGTAACTTAACCTCATGCCTTATAAATCTTCTAAAAATTTCGTAAAATTAACTTTCGGATGGGGGATTCCCTCAGTAGCCTTCCGGATGTCTTCCTGTGTCCATGGTCTATATACTAAGAGTGTTGGATCCTGCCCTTCCTGTCCTGCCTGAGGATTTGGAACTTCTATAAGTGGGCATATTTCTTCCTCACTCTCATCCTGTAGATTCCTCTCTATCTGGTATGATTCTGTGTCCCTATGTGTTCTACGTGTTCGGGACCTAGTCTCAATAGGATCTCTAACAAATGGTTGTGGTCTTACTGGAATTTCAGGATAACGCGGAGGTGGACCAGCCTGTCCACTCGCTTCATATCCTGAAAAGGGTAAGGGAGGGGACAAGGGAGAAGGAGGAGGATCTGTAGCTATTACCAAGTTATTATCCTCTTTGTCTAAAAATAATGTTTTTGAATTTTTAAGCTTCTGTTCTCTACGATTTGCTTCCTCAATCCACCTGTGTGCTTGATGTAGGCCTAGTTGGCGTTGCTTTTTTGCCTGACCTCCTGCATCAGATTTAAGCTGTTTAAGGAGTTTAACTAGTGAAAGTTTATGTAGTTTACCATCAAATTCATATTTGTTAACCCATTTCGTATAATACCTAACATTATCAGCACGCTGTAATTGCATGTATTTTGCGTCTTCGGTTAGGGGCGGATCTTGCGAGGTTTTAGTGCACTGATTACCCATGTCAAAGAAAATGTTACGTAACCCTTTTTTTATCACGTGATGTCAATTTCTTAGTTCCTGTTTACAGTTTATCTAGAATAACTGTCTACCTTATTCTGTTACCCTGATCTATGACAAAATATACAGTACTTCCTTTTGTCCCTGATCTGCAAAAACAAATCTTGACAACAATATACTGTAACCTAGTCCCTGATCTAAAACAGAAAAAAGGCAAATTCTTCCTACCTGAGCCTCCTGGTTTTGAAAACGTTCAAATTCCGCTCTTCGGCCACAGATCAGAAAGTGGCCAGCCTCTTTACACACGACAATTCAGTCGGAGGTCTTTTCATTCAAGAAGAACCATTTCGGTAACTTCTCCTGCGCAGTATTTGACCACCGATACACTCTGATCTGCAGCTTACCAAGGGAATTCCGTCTCGAAAGGACCAAACTGTTAAATAAAATTAATAAATCAATACACAGGAGGTTCAGATTCAAAAGTTTACTAGTGTACACCAGGAGGCAAAAAACCATACAAGTACAGAATTTTGTCTGACATGATGCAGGAAGTACAGAATATTTTATAGTGTTTGCATTCAAGTTATGCCCACCTTACTGACGTGGTTTGTCACAAGGCATCTACATCACTTTTACTAACAGTATACTATTCATCTAATAATGCTGATGCAGTACATTTAAAAAAAACTTTTCCTTTAGATACAATACGGCCTTGCTATCCAGCTGGTCAGTCATAATGTCTTTCTGTAAAGTTACTTCTAAAAGGTCTCATATCAGTTTGAATACAATAGCAGCTTTAGTCTTTTAATGCATGTCTTTGTTCTGTTACACTTTCTCACACAGCTGTGTTTTTATCTTACAAGGGCAAGTTACTCCACCAGGAAAGGAAGATTTAATTATTTACAAGGACAAGTTATCTTATCAGGAAGGAGCGGAAGATTTACAGGGTCAGTGGTCAAAGCACACTGCAGTTTCAGAAGCTACTTGCATTTACACATGAATTTATCCCTTCTGTTATATGATTAATAGAATAAAATGCATTATAAACTACCTTGCTTTTAAACTAGCATTTCACATATATTTAAATACATATTTTTCTAACAAGGTGATAAACTCCCTTTTAACCCCCCACCTTTTATACACACTCACTTTTTTAGACATGTTTACTATTACTACTGCACATATTTGAAATGTTATCTCTTTAAGAGTTTCACTAGGATGTCATGTGATGATTTTACTTTGTTATATAATGGGCATTGAATTAGATCGATTTTATGCATCTGATGAAGCAGTTATAATACTGAAAAAGTGCTTATGCCTTTGCCTGTGCCTGTTTCCTGAATAAACTGTTGCTGGTTTTATGATAGCCTGGTGTTGCTTCATCCTACTTCTGTTTGTTGGATTTATTTTCTGGTTCAAGAAGCATTTATTCAGCACACACTGGTATTACTGGACTTTTGCATTTTTTGTTGATAGTGGGGTGCTGGAGCCATGGCTGAAGGAGGCTTGAATACAACTGAAGTGGATTATGTACCTAGAGGTGAAAAGATGTCTGACCTGTGTTCCAAAGAAAAGTTAAGAATGTTTTTGCAAAAGACTGTAAACCCCCCTTAAAGGTATGTCCCTGGAACAAACAGTATGTGCAAATGATATTGATGTCCTAGCACTTTGCATCAGTCTGTCTAAAGTAGAGAACTCAATGTATAAACTAAAAAGGGTGCAAAATCAAAGGTTCCATTTAGAAATCTTCTCAGACCTTAGTACTGTACCCAGAGGACTGCGAGTGCTGAAAATGCCAGCACATGGTTATACACAACCAGAATTGTTGAGTCATTGGCAGAAACTTAATTTGGACCTCAGTTGCAACTATATGAGATTATTGATAGACTTTGCAGTTAAAGAAGAAAAAGATTTGTGTAATGAAATAGAGAGAGGAGTCCATGCATTATATGATAGCTTCTCATGGGACATGGTTGATAGAATGTTTCAAGTTATATTTGATACTTTGAACTTCTATGAGCAGAAACTGTTACATGTAAAAGTGAAAAAACTGATTACAGACTCCAATTACTTTAATAAGGGGCAGGTTTTTGCCTGGCCGAGAGCTGAAGGTTCCAGGGAAGCATTAAGTAATCTAAAAGAACAAAAACAGACCACACCTAATGTTACCACAGCAACAGGAGCTACTGAAGTGATCTCTGCATGTAATGTTACTGCAGTAACAGGAGCTACTGAAGTGATCTCTGCATCTGAGGAAATCTCCAGTGATGTCACAAGTCACCAGGACGTACTCTCTAGTCATATACAACTAGAAGCAAGAAGGAAAACTTTAACTGTTATGGCAGAGGTACATTCCTCTCCTAATGGACTTGCGGGTGAAGGATAATCAAGTGAGAATTCAGAATTACATTTTCCTCTGCCTATTATACAACAGATGGCAAAGAAGAGGCTGTGTTCTACAAGCTGGAGCAGATACAAATGGAAATTGCCTCAAGAGGTAACAGACTGTTCCAGTATAAAAAGTTTTGGAAAATGACTTAATACATAATTTGTCAAGTAAAATTTTGTCAGTAGATGAATGTAATGTTTTACAAAAGGGTTTAACATTTGTACCAAGTAAAGGGGATGATATTACAGAAGTTATCACGAACATGAAAATGTTTACATGAAATGTAATGTTAAAACTGAATTTTCAGGACAATAATGGTAGTACATTTTCACAATTTAGAAGACCACATATGTATATGCCTGTACTACACCCTCTTGTAGAAACATTTGAAAAGTTATGTGTTGATGTTTACAGAGACTGTGAAAATAAGAAAAGTAATTTTAGGAATATGTCTTTAAATGAAAGACAGGCCATGTTGAAGTTAATGAGAGATGACAGTATAGTAATTTGTCCTGCAGATAAGGGGGGACCCATAGTATTAATGGATTCTGACTGGTACAAAGATAGGATGAAAGAGATGTTAAACAATGTTAAGTTTTATAGAAAGGTTAGAATGTTTGACATATTAAAGATGGTTGATGCACTGAAAACTGAGCTGAGGAATGTGTTAAGAAATAAAATGTTGAATTAGGGGTTATTTGACGACTTTTATATGGAACATACTAAAATAAAAGTTATACAGGGTCTCCCAAAAGTACACAAAAATCCTACTAGTCCACAGATGAAGCCCATAGTGGGAGGACAAAAGTGTTGTACAGAAGGATATGTCTATATTTGTGGAGAAAAAATTAAGACCATTTATTAACTGTAACACTCACATCTTGCAGGACTCTAGACAATTTTTATGTGATTTATATGATTTTACTGAGGCTGTTTTTAAAAAAGGTGAATGGTATTTGGTCACACTTGATGTACAGTCCTTATTCACTGTAATACCAAATACTATAGGTATAGAGTGGGTTAATTTTTTTTTTTACATGAACAGAACTGTTTCTCGACTGAGAAGGTTGAAATGCTATGTGCTTTGGTTAAGATGATTTTATATAAGAATTTCCTCCTTTTTAATAAGGATTACTAACTGCATATAGATGGTGTAGCTATGTGCACATCATGTGACAATAGCTACGCCAATCTTATCATGCTAGTATGGGAGATGGAACATGTATTAGGTAGTATGGGAGATGGAACATGTATTAGGTAGTATGTTAGGCAAACATATAATTTTCTACAGAAGATCCATGGATTACCTGTTTTTCATATGGGAAGGCACCACCAAGGAATTGTCATATTTTTATAATTATATTAATACAAGCGCAAGCTTTTTAAAGTTTGTGATGACTTGTTCAGATCGGGAAGTTAATTTTCTGGATGTGTTAGTGAAGGTAAATGAAGATGGGGCAATACATACTATGATATACAGAAAACCCTGTTACAAGAACACTTACTTGCATCGAAGTAGTATGCACCCACATTTTACTTTTAATAATGTGATGAAGGGGCAAGTTATAAGAACATCACAAGTTAATGCTAGTGAAGAACATTCTAAGAAAGAACTGAGAGATCTAGAGGAAAGGTTTGTAGCAAGGGGGTATGATAAAAAGGAAGTATCTGATAATCTAGAGGAAGGTTTAGCGCAAGGGGGTATGATAAAAAGGAAGTATCTGATAATTTAGTTGAAGTAATACAAACAAGAGGGAATGAAGGAAGGCCTTCTTTTTCCTCAGATCCACCTGCATGTGTGAATAAGGTAGATAAGTTTAGGTGCAGGGTACCGGTAACATATTCTAAGGACACTAAAGGTGTAGTTGATATTATTAAAAAACATTGGGGAGTCATGACCGCAAGTACATAATTGAAAGGTATAATAGGTGAATGTCCTAGCATAGTGTATAAGAAAAATAAATCTTTAGGTCAGCTGCTATTTTACCCCAAGTGTCTTATGGGATATGATAGCAGGAAACAATGACATGATTCTTATAAAAATAAAAATAATACCAGACCTTTTTATAACTGCAGTTTTTGCAGTTATATAGATCAAGCAGGTGATTTTTTTTCGCCCAGATCAGAACAAGGTCTATACATTTTCAGTGGAGGCAACTTGTAACAGCAGTCTTGTGGTTTACCTAGCAGTATATAAAACCTGCAGTAAATTTTATGTAGTTAAAATGGACAGATGACTAAAAGAAAGGGTAAGAGAACACCTGAATGACTACATTAGCTAAACATGTAGCAGACACATCCTCAGAGCATGCATTTAGGTTTCAAGTTATAGATATGGTGCAGGAAAGTCTCAGGGGAGGTGATATTAGAAATTAAACAAAGTATTTAGAAAGCAAATGGATTATTAGTCTAAGAGCAGGACTTAATGATAAAGTACCATTGAAACAAATGTTGAAAGCACGCCCTCTTTTTAAATAAGAAGGGAGATTTAATAAACTCCCTTTTAACCCTCACCTTTTATACACACTCACTTTTTTATCCATGTTTACTATTAGTACTGCATATATTTGAAATGTTATCTCTTTAAGAGTTTCACTAGGATATCATGTGATTATTTAACTTTGTTATTTAATGGCCATTGAATTAGATAGATTTTATGCATCTAATGAAACAGTTGTAATACTGCAAAAGCGCTCATGCCTTTGCCTGTGCCTGTTTCCTGAATAAACTGTTGCTGGTTTTATGATAGCCTGCTGTTGCTTCATCTTACTTTTGCTTCTTGGATTTTAAGAATAATAATTTTGCAGTCTTTAAAAATTATACAAAAAATGAATCCACTTTAAATAACTATAGCAAATTACACATACTATGAAATAATTGGTTAAGAATAGATGCATGCTATATGAGAATGATTTGATAAGAGAAATTTTAGCCAATTTATAGAGAAATTAAAAGTAATTAAGTATAATACAAAAAGGAATTGCAATATGAAGTGAGGGAAAAGCAGGCTTATGGTATATTTAGAGAGGAAGTCAGGGGTGATAAATTGATAGAATTATGGAAGTGAGTGAAGAAGGGAGAGTAAGGAGATGTGAGGTATAAATTGTTTTCCATGAATGGTGAAGTCTGAATGTTTGCTGTGTTTATAGACCAATGTGGTTGTTATTTATGTACTGATTTCTGCTTACATACCAAATACAAATATTTATATTATATCCCCCCATTTCAGTTTTAGTCTTACTTATAAAGGAAAAAGCAGTCTTTGCTAAAATGTTCAAATACCATGATGATAGCCACTGACTTTATGGTCCAATTGATAGTAATCAGTGACTTCACAACATAAGTAAAAACTTGGTGAAGTCAAGAGTTCTAATGTGAGCGTGAGACAGTCCTCATTTAAGTGGCCTGTGGAAGATGTTTTCACCTCCCTATATGTCCATCATTTTCTTCAAATAGTTCTTAATGATAGCAACTGAAATTCACATTAGTAGTGTGTATCCAAAAAATTATGATGG